>NC_043700.1:77274140-77286346 GCF_006229205.1 Suricata suricatta | reverse complement strand
CTGAATACACAAATCATCTGTTTCAAATTAATCATTACTCATAAAAACAATGATAATCTGGATTCAAGAACAGGCTTGAGAAGTAAATAACTAGATGATGTTACAAAGTCTTTTAAAATCCCACTTCTCCACAAATGTCTTCTTAGCTTCGCCTTTCTGAATGGCAAGTCAACTCCCCTTTCCTTTACACTCCGACCCATCAATTAGAGATCTTACCACTTTAATTTCTGATTTTGCTGATTTCTTCCTAACAGGCTATAAGCAACTGGAAAGCAAGGTCTGTATCAGATTTATCTTGATTTCCTTATCACATCTATTTAAACAACCAATATCTATTAGTCTTTTTTGAGTTGTATATTTGTGTTCAATGAACTGCTGTATTTTAAAATTCCACAGTTTGATGCAGAGAAAGTTTCTTATGACAGGATTTCCCCAGTTAATAAGCTGATTTTGAATTACATAACATTTGGATTACATGTGAATATTTTTAAATGTTTATTTATTTTTTAAAAGAGACAGAGAGACAGAGAGGGAGACAGAGAATCCCATGCAGGCTCTGAACCATCCGTGCAGAGCCCAATGCAAGGCTTGAACTCATGAACCATTGAGGTCATGACTGGAGCTGAGATCAAGAGTCAAATGCTGACTGAGCTACCCAGGCACAACCATAGATTACATGTGAGATTTAAGAATTTAAATCTGGCTGGTTTACTTAGTCAGCAGAACATGAAACTTTTGATCTCAGGGTTGTTGAGTTCAAGCCCCATTTGGGGAGTAGGGTACACTTTTTAAAAATTTAAATCTTAACTGCACAGTTTGTCCAATACTCAAAAACCATATACTAGTTATGAATGAATCAGTGAATTCATTTGCTGTCACTGTTTCATTAACTGTTAAAATAGCTCTTCAATCTTAGTTTTTTAACTCCCAAACCCTATACAGTAAGACATAGTACTATTTCAGATCTAGCATCTTCCAGTGATTACTATGTGAACCAGGTAAAATAAGCTATTTTAAAATCAGCTTTATTGAGGTATAATTGACATGCATTAAACTGCACATATTTAAAGTGTGTAATTTGATAATTGTTGATAATGTATACACCTAAGAAATCAGCACCACAATCAGGATGATGAACATTTGTATCACTTCTCCCAAACAGTCCATCCCTCCCCACACCCCACACAACCAAAGATCTGTTTTGTTACTTGATTTGCTTGTATTTTCTAAAATTAAAAAAAAAAAAAGACATCCAGCTGTATGTACTCTCTTTTGTATGGCTTCTTTCTCTCAGCATAATTATTACAAAAATTTATCCATGTTGTTGCATGTATTAATTGTTCATTTTTATTTCTGAGCCGTATCCTATTATATGGATATACCACTATTTGTTCATATATTCTGCTACTGACCAACATTTGGGTTGTTTCCAGTTTTCAGGTATTACAAATGAAGCTATGAATATTCTTTGTGTATATATATATATATATATGTATGCTTTCTTTTCTGTTGGGTAAATATCGAAGAGTGAAATGACTGGATCACATAATAGGTGTATGCTTAACTTGTTAACGAAATCACTACATTGTTTTCCAAAGTGGTTATACATAATTGCATCTTTGCCATCAGTGTGAGGTCTGGTTCCTCCACATCTTTGTCAACACTTGCAATTGTCTTTTTAATTGTAGCCATTATAGCAGCTGTGAAATGGGATCTCATCATTGGTGTACTTTGCATTTCACTGATATCGAGTGAAGCTGAGCGTCTTTTCACATGCTCAATTGCCAATCCTATGTCCTCCTTGGTAAAGTGACTATTCAAATATTTTGCTTACTTTGATTGTTTTCTTACTGTTGAATTGTAAGAATTCTTTATATATTCTAAATACAAATCCTTTGTCAAGTATATAATACGCATTTTTAAAAAAGAAATGCAACTAATTTAGGTAATTATGCTTTGCCAATATAATACGTGGTCTATCTATATTTTAAATAACCCTTATAAAAAGGGAAGTATTATTTCCATAATCCTCAACTACCAAGTTTTTCCATGCCTAATAAAGGTGGTCACCCAGCTGCATATAAAAAAGAGAATAAGAGTAGAAATAGAAAACATACTGATTTTTCTCAACATTTTTCTTAATCCCTCCTGATTTTAGGAGCCTTGTAGCAAATTACTAGTAGTAAGAGATAACAAAGGGGACCCTGTAAATGATAGTTAGTCTTCTTCCTTTTTAAGCAAAATTTTAAAAAGCATTTAGTAACATCATTAATAAATCTTCCTGTATTTTTTATTAAATTTCTGTCTATATACCAAAACCCTGTTGTTTTACATGAATGCTTTCCTTATCAAAGCACAAGATTCAAAATAGTACATAGTAAATATTGTCATTATTTCCTTGATTCTCTCCTTTTAATTCCTATCCATGTGTTTTCCTCGCTTCTTCCATTTCCAGCATCCCTCATCTATATTCAGATTAATTGGCTGATCCCACATAAGTCTTGGTTACAGATTTTTTGGTGACCCTATTGATCATCTATCATGCTTCTTACTTCAAAGAAACAAAATGAAAATGACACTAAAACTCTTTGTGGAACTCACTGAAAGAACATCAGATACTCTCCTTAGTAAAAAAGTGAAACCTTTTTTTAAATAATAGCCATGTAAATTAGTAGTCCTTGCCCGAATAAAGCATACACATAATTATTTTCAAACTTTATTATTTAATGGATTAAAGACCCAAATGTGAGACCTGAAACCATAAAACTCCTAATAGAAAACATAGGCAGTAATCTGTTGGACATAGGCCTTAGCAACATATTTATGGATTTTTCTCCTCAGGCAAGGGAAGCAAAAGCAAAAATAACACTGGGATTACAACAAAATAAAAAAGCTTTCACACAGAAAAAGAAACCATCAATAAAACAAAAAGGCAATCTACTGAATAGAAGGTGGTTGCAAATAATATAACCAATAAGGGTTTAATACCCAGGATATATAAAGAACTTCCACAACTCAACAGAAAAGAACAGTCTGATCAAAACACAGGCAAAGGAGATACATAAAAAGATGCTCAATGTCACTAACCATCTGGGAAATGCTAGTTAAAACCACAATGAGTTATCACCTCACACTATTATCAGAATGGCTATTACCAAAAACCCAAGAAATAATGAGTGTTGGTGAGGATGTAGCCAAAAAGGAACCTTATGGACTATGCATGGGAATGTAAACTGATGCAACCACTGTAGAAAACAGTACAGCAGATCCTCAAAAAGTTCAAAATAAAAATGATCCATATGATCCAGCAACTCAACTGCTGGGTATTTACCCAAAGAAAACAACAACACTACTTCAAAAAGATATATACACCTCTATGTTCATTGCAGCATTATTGACAATAGGCGAGATATAGGAGCAATCCAAGTGTCCATCAGTAGATGAATAGGTAAAGAAGATGTACTATATAAATATATACACAATGGAATATTACTCAGCCACAAAAAAGAATGAGACCTTGCCATTCACAACATGGAGAGACCTAGGGGATATAATGCTTAGTGAAATAAGTCAAACAGAGAAAGGCAAATACCATCTGATTTCACTTATAGGTGTAGTCTAAAAAATAAACTCTTAGATATAGAGAATTGGTAGTATCCAAGGGGGAGGGGATTAGGGGGATGGGTAAAATAGGTGAAGGGGATTAAGAGGTACAAAATAAATCATGGAGATGAAAGGTACAGCATAGAAAATATAATCAATAATACTGCAACAACTTTCTATAGTGACAGATGGTAACTAACTTATCGTGGTAAGCACTGTATAACGTATAGAATTGTCAAATCACGGTCATACACTCTGAAACAAATACCACATGATATGTTAACTATACTTCAATTAAAAAAAAAGAACTAAAACTTAGTATTTAAGACTTCAGTCTACCGAGCAACGCAAGAACCACCAAGGAATCTTTTCTAAACAAGAGCCAGGGGCGCCTGGGTGGCTCAGTCGGTTAAGCGTCCGGCTTCGGCTCAGGTCAGATCTCACGGTTCATGGGGTTGAGCCCTGCGTCAGACTCTGTGCTGACTGCTAGCTCAGAGCCTGGAGCCTGTTTCAGATTCTGTATCTCACTCTCTTTCGACCCTCCCCTGCTCGCACTCTCTCTCTCTGTCTCTCAAAAATAAATAAAAAGCATTAAAAAAAAATTAAACGAGCCCATCTGGGTAAGTTCTGTGGCTAAATAACCACGCTCCTCCTAAAGGGTAGTAGAAATGGGGGGTTGGCATACAGAATTAAATCTACTCATTGTAAACCATGTAAAGAAAACACATTTAAGCTCCTTTAAAATATTTTTATATACAAAGAACAATGTCATACATTTTTAAAATTTTTATGAGACATATTATCCCTCAAAAAATGCTTCTATGTCAGACACAAATTTGAAATAAACGCTTCTATAAGCAGCACTAGCATTAGAATAAATATCAGATGATACTGGCAATCTCTGACACAACATTAGGATACAGAGAACCCTGGGATTAAAACTATTTCATGGAAGTAATTATGATACAATTAACTCTATTCCCCAAATCAGAATGGTTCTCATCAGATATCTAATGCTAAGCCACTTTTGACACTGTTTTTTAAAAGACCCAGTATTAAAAGAATAAGTTTCCTCTAGAGAAAAAATAATAATTTTGTACTATTAAAGATAGTATCTACTGATAAAACATAGTATTGTTCCCAAACATGCAATAAATCATTACTCTAATGCATGATCACTGTATGAAATAATCACTTGGTTAGTAAAAATGATGTTATCTCTTAAAATACTCAGTTGAATTGTTTTCTTTTGATATAATGAAAAATTTAATGATGGGGTTCAAATCCTTTATTAATAATGTAAAATATATGAGCTTTATTATATGTTAAAGAAAATAAAAATACTATGACCCAAAACATATTAAAGTTACAATAAAATACTCTTCAATGCATACAAGATTGCAAAATAACATGTTTTTTCAATAAAGATTCCAGATATAATAGTTACTGATAAGATAAAACAAAGATATGTTTAATGACTCCTGTTCTGTGTTAAGGTCACCTTATTGAACGATACATCATGAAATCAATAGTTGTACATCGAGGAAATTTGCCAATGGAGCTCTCTTCCACTGGTGTGTATATTTTAATTTGTCTCATGTGGGTGTCTCTTCCATTTTGGTGATTGGCTAGAACAGCAATCTGTATCATGAATGTGCGAGTGGGCTTCTTATGATTATCAGTTAAGGGAACGTGAATCCAGCCACTTGGTTCCACCAATTCAAGTTGCTGCCAAGAAAACAAAAATCGGATTATGTTTTCACCCAACGAACATAATTTATTACAATGAACGCATCCTAAAGTTGACTTAGAGTTAACATTTTGCTCACTGAGAGAATAACAATATAACCATTACCAGTCATTTGGCACTGTTACAACATGGTCCATTTTTACACCTGTTAATAGGCATTCTACATGTACCATCTTAGTAGACAAAATAAAGACAGATCTATGTAATCTTAGGGTTTACAGAAATCTGTATAACATACAAGTTTAGAATTAGACATGTATAAATGTATACGGTCAATGGACGACCATGTTGATATAAGCAGGAAAAGAATCTAACATTATGCTTCAAGTGTATTTTATTTTGAGGATCATATCTAATATACTCAAACACATTCAGATTCTACACAAATTATAAGAACAAAAGAAAATCAATCATTAAAAAAACATCAGACAAAGCTTTTTTCTTGAAAAATGGTAAGTGATTTATATAGCTTGGATGGATATTCTAAACCCAAAATCTAGATTTTTAATACGAAATGCTAGATAAAATTTTAAAATTCTTAATAAGAAATGTCAGACAAATTTGTTTTTAATTCTTAATTTTATTTTTTAATGTTTTATTTATTCTTGAGAGAGACAGAGCATGAGTGGGGGAGGGACAGAGTGAGAGAGGGATAGAATCTGAAGCAGGCTCTAGGCTCTGAGCTGTTAGCACAGAGCCTGACATGGGGCTCAAACTCACAAGCCATGAGATCATGACCTGATCCAAAGTCGGATGCTCAACCGACTGAGCCACCCAGGCGCCCCAATTCTTAATTTTATCTTAAGTTTAAAAATTTTTTAATTTTAATTTCTTATTTTTGAGATAGAGAGAGCGTGAACAGGGGAGGGTCAGAGAGAGAGGGAGATACAGAATCTGAAGCAGGCTCCAGGCATTGACCTAGCTGTCTGCACAGAGCCCAATGATGGGCTTGAACCCATGAACCATGAGATCATGACCTGAGCCGAAGCTGGACACTTAATTGACTGAGCCACCCATCTGTCCCTAATTCTTAATTTTATTTTAATCATGAATCCAAACTATCCTTACTTAACAAGAGAAAGAAAATCATAAGTCAAAAAGTAAACCTAAGTTTCTAAGATTTTTTGTAAAGTTTTGAAATAGTTTTTAAAACATTGATTTCTGTTATCTTAATTATTGAACACATATAAACTATATATATATATCACAGAAAATAGACTTATCCTATCAACACAGCCAAAGAGAGGTGTATGAGAATCTAAATGGATTCCATGAGTGAGTCTAGCAAAACAATGAAGTGAATACATCACTGTATCTTCTTTCTTTCCGCTCTCCCTTTTTCCCTTCCTTTTTTTTCTTTCATTCATTCTCTTTTCTCTTCTTCCTCTCCCTTCTTCCCTCACTCCCTCCAACCTTTCCTTCTTTCTTCCCTCTTTCCTTCCTTCTTTCAATTTTTTTATGGAGAAGACAAAAGTAGACAAAAGTAGAGATGGACAAGAAAAAAAACAAGAATCTTTAAAAAGGTAGCTATTTTTAAGACTGAATGATTTCCTCTTTTTAACCATAGAACGTAAGAATGAATAAATCTCTACTTCTTGTGGTATATTTAATCAGTGGTTTGTTTACTTTTTTAATAAATTTCCATTAGCACTAACTTAAAATGAAAGAATCAGAGATCAGGTATGTCTGGTTTCCATCACTAACTTTTTATTCATTTAGGTAACAAATAGTTACTGATTAGTTAAAATGTTCAAGGTATTTTGCTAAATAAAGTACACAAAACATGAATAAGGTGTTGTTCCTAACCTGAAAACAAACTCAGAGCCAGGGGCACCTGGGTGCTTCAGTTGGAAAGGTCCAACTCTTGATTTCAGCTCACATAATGATATCAGGGTCATGGGATTGAGCTCCATGTTGGGCTCCATGCTCAGTGTGGAGCTTGCTTGGAATTCTCTCTCTCTCTCCCTTTGCCCTTCTCCCCTGCTTGTGCTCTCTCTCTCCCTCTCTCAAAAAGATAAATGAAAATAAGGGAAATAAAAAAGCTCTGAAGCAGACAAACAACCTTTTTGGCTTCATTCAGTTTCTTCAAGTATAAATTTTTTTTAATGTTTATTTATTTTTGAAGCAGGTTCCAGGCTCTGACCTGTCAGCACAGAGCTGGACACAGGGCTTAAACCCACAAAATCAGGATTATGACCTGAAAGTTGGACTGTCAACCGACTGAGTCCCCCAGGGGCCCCAGTTTCTTCAAGGATAAAATAAAAGGACTGGAGAAGTTATCAAGTGTCCCTTCTGGTCTGATATTTAATAATTCTAAATAAAAGAAAAAAAGATTTGGCAGGTAGAACAATGAGCCTCCAACAATATCCGAGTCCTTCTTCAAACCTGGGGTTATTTTAACTACATGGCAAACAGGGCTTTGTAGATGTGATTAAGCTAAAGATCCCAGGATGAAAAATTATCCTGGATTTCCTTGGTCAACCTAATGTAATCACAAGACTTCTTGTAAGAGGAAGACAGGACAGCCAGAGAAGATGTGATGGTAAAAGCAAAGGTTAGAGTGATGGGACCATAAGCCAAGGAAAGTGGGCAGCCTCCAGAAGCTGGAAAAGGCAAGGAATGGCTCTCCCCAGAAATCCCCAGGAAAGGAGGCAGCTTGCTGACACCCTGATTTTAATCCATAAGACTCATTTTGGACTATGTCCTCTAGAACTGTAAAATAACCAATGTGTGTTGTTTTAAACTACTACGTGTGTGATAATTTGTTATAATAGATAAAGAAAACTATTACAATAGATATTTGTGGGACTACAGAGAAGGGAGAAAGCATTTCTGGTAGGAAGAATCTATTCTCAAGGTAAATGTACTCTAATGAACCTCAACAATGAACAAAAAAGTCAAACTAAGATTCTAAATTCAACTTCTTACTAACAATGTTTTTGACAAATTTAACCATTATTTCTGATAGACTCAATGTTCTTTTCCTAGTATATCTTAAATGCTTTGGTGTACTGAAAATTATATTTAGATTTTATAGCATAAATGCTTTATGGCATTATATGCACAGAATTATAAATGTAATAAATTATTCAATAAATACTATTAGTATTGTTTCAGAACATATCATAAGGCTTACTGATCTCCATTACTAAAACCACATTACAAAGTACGTGTAATTGGTAACATCTTTCAAATGGCTTCACAATCAACTATATTCCCCAAAAGTCATAAAATTTCAAGTCATGTGCCTACTGCAGTTCTACTGTGGGCAGTTTAGAATTCTCAGAATCATCTCTAAAAAGTTCTTATTCTGATATCGTCATACCTTAAATTACTTCATAGATTCAAAAAAAAGTACATTAACTAATTGGAATTCAAATAAAAACTTTAAAAAAACCTTTAAGAACATACAGTATATATAATTCTTATGTTTTTTATAAATGGTTAAAAGATTAATATACTTTAAGCAAAAATTGTAATATTTTATATATTAAGCAGAAAATTAATGACATGAATTTTTGCCAATTTAACTTTATTTTTTCTCCATTTCTGGTTTACCTCAATAAATGAACATTTCATCACCATTACTATACAATTTTTTTCTATATTTCTCCTTGTTCTTTCTTTCTATCATCTCCCTTTTTGGCTCTTTTCTCTATATATTCACTCACTTAACATTTTTTTTATTGGCCTGTCTACTACACATCAAAAATACACTTAGCTGTCATTGTAGGGTAAGGGCTGAAAAATTTTTTCTATAAAGGACCCAAAAGTAAACATTTTAGGTGTTGTGGGCCATGTGGAAATCATGACTAGTCAATCTGCCTTTGCAGAGTGAAAACAGTTACAGGTTATATAAAGGTGAATGAGTTTGCCTAGGCTCCAATAAAACTTTATTTACAAAAGCAAGCCACTGACCAGAGTTGGTCCATGGACTACAGTTTGCTGACCCCTGACACAGGGAGTAGTAACTGATGGAATTGACCCTCAGAAAGGTAATATAACTTCATAAAATAGAAAATAACTCAGCCTGGAGTCAGGGGACATAGCTGAGTCAGGGGACATACAAGTTATTTTAAGAGAGAATTCACTAAGTAGGAATCAAGTTGTTAACTAGAGAAATGAAGAGGCCAAGGAGAGAACTAAGGTATCATGGAGGGAACATGTACAAGAAGTGAAATTCTAAGGCTGGAGGAAGAACAAAAAAGAGACAGATTATCAAAACGGCGAACTTCAGAAAAAGCATCCTGTGGATTTGAAACAGATCCTGGAGGAGGGAGCTGTTTGGCTGGTGTTGGTGTCCCCGGAGGAAGAGCCCAGTGGGGCTGGTGTAGGAAACTGAGGAGTGGCAGCCAGCTGACATTTCTGACATGGGGCTCGTTAGCCTGGTGCTGTGAGTGTTAGAAAAACTGCAAACTGGACTCAGGTAAAGCTACGGGAAGGAACTGCTGCTGTCAAGAAACACTAGTAGGATGACGGAAAACAAACAGGACACAAACAGAAGGAAGCAAGTCTCTTTTTCCTCTTCCTGTCATGCCGTCTCCCTCTAGTGCACCCTCTGACCAGAGCTTCACAAGTATGCCAGGGCTCCACACACATCAAACGTTACTGAGCAACTGTTATATGCCAAGCTATGTTCTAGGAACTGAAAAAAAAAAAAATACAGTGGCAAATAAGATAGCTCACACCTGAAAAAAAACTACTCAAAGAGATACAAAGAGATTGGATATAAACATAAGAAGACTTCAGGAAAGTCATAATAAAAATGCTAGTACTGAGGAAGAAACAAATAGACAAAAAAGTTAGCCAAAAAAAAATCATAGGCTCATAAAAGAAAATGTAAATGTCAATAATAATTCCTCAAAAAGAATGCCAATGACAAGAATAGCACCAAGCTCTTACCTAGCACATATGGGCCAGGTACTACCCTAAGTACAGTAAGTATATTAATTTATTTAATCCTAGCAACAAAGCAGGTAATATTATTATCCTGATTTCACAAATGAAACAACTGAGACACAAAGTGTTAAGTAGTTTTGGTGCGGTCACATAACTGGTAAGTGGCAAAGCAGCGACTGAAACAGGCAGTGTGATTCCAAAGACTGTGCTTTTAAATATAAACGTGTTTTACATAACATAAAGATAATAATCTGGTAGTAATTTCTTATCTGAAATAAAACATGAATTAAGTGAAATATGGCAGAAGAAAATTCACCACTAATCTTCTTATCATAATACAATTTCCTTTACACCCTACACATAAACATATACACATATGAACTAAAGGAAATTATAAAAGGTAACAATTATAGAATTAAAAATAGAATTTCTGGGCTGCCTGGGTGGCTCAGTCAGTTAAGCGTCTGATTCTTGATTTCAGCTCAGGTCATGGTCTCACAGTTTGTGGGATCGAGCCTCTGTGTTGGGCTCTGCACTGACAGAGCGGAGTCTGCTTGGGATTCTCTCTCTCTCTCCATCTCCTTCCTCTGCTCACAATCTCTCTCTCTCTTTCTCTCTCGCACAAGCACGCACACTCAAAAATAAATAAACATTTTTTAAAAAAGAAATAATCTTAAGAAAAAAATCAACACAAATTTTTTAAATGGACACCCTGTATAGACTAAACACACACACACACACACACACACACGCAATGGGCCAACAAACACAAGGAAATTGTTCAATCTTACTAATATATACATATATGTGTATATATATAAATACATATACATGTACATATATACATATAAGCATCTATCAGACTGGCAGAGACTAAAATAGTTAATTAAGAACACCGATTACTGGTGAGAAGGGTAATGTATTCTCATGGACTGATATGGAAAGTACATAGGTATACCCTTTCTGAAGAGTAATTTGGTAATACCTTTCAAAATTTTAAATGTAACTATCCTTTAATAGAACTTCACTTCTGAACTATAGAGAAATACTTAAGACAAGGGCACAAGGATTATACACATATATAATAATATTCGTAACTGAAAATAAGTTAAATGACTACCAGTAGAAGAGTGGTGGTGGTACCCAGCCCCCAGGATGACCCTGGAGAGTCATACTCTTCAATAGCCTCCTCCTACAATGGGTTAGAATTGGCTTTGTGTAACCAACAGAGTATGTTACAAGTGACGATGTGTGACTTTGCAGAGAGGTCAGAAAAGGCATGGCAGCTTCTGCCTGGATCTTTTATATCACTCCTTCTGGGAGACTCCAGCTACCATGACATGATGATACTGAAGAAGTCCCACGCAGGGGTCCATGTGGAGAAGAACCTAGGCCCCCAGCCACCACTGGCACCACCTGCTAGACATATGAGTGAACCACCTTAGAAGTGGATTCTCCAGTCTCAGTCAGCCTAGCTGACATATGACTGTAACTGCATGAGAGACTCAGAGACAGAAACGGCCAGCCAAGCTTTCTCCAAACTCCTGAACAGAAATCAAGAGAGATAATACATGATGACTCTTGCTTTGGGTGATTTGTTAAACAGCAATAGTAAGCCACAGAGTGGTTAAATAATTACTGGCTCGTCCATATCCTGGAATATCCTATAGCAAGTAAAAATGATGTATCTCTATATATTTGCAGTTATTTGCAGCCATCTCTGGTTAATTTTAAAAAGCAAAATACCAAACAATGGGTTATATGATCATACCATATATTTTTTTTAAAGATTATTTTTGTATGGATAGAGGAAAGTCTAAGGATATTCACCAAAATACAGACAATATCTGTAATGGTAAGAATATGGATCACTGTCATTTTATTCTAAATTCATGTGTTACATATGTTTTTCTCCATAAATATGTACTTATCTTATTTAAAAAGCTATTTTCAA
>NC_043700.1:77217918-77274040 GCF_006229205.1 Suricata suricatta | reverse complement strand
GTGGAGCGTGAACTCACAAACCGTGAAATCATCACCCAAGCTGAGGTCAGATGTTTAACCAACTGAGCTACCCAGGTGCCCCAAATCTCACTTCAAGACGACAAGTATATATCCAAGTGTATACTTAGCACCATGCAAAATTCTTATTATATCCCTTTAGAAAATTTGGTTTCACTGTCTCTGGGATAGCTGTTTCTAGGCTTCTCCTCAAATCCTAACACCTACTCTAATCTCTCTCTGAGCTAATATCTTATTTCACTAAGAAAACAGAGGTAATCAGAAAAAAAATGCCATCTTCCCATCAGCTGTTTTATGTAATATAACCGCCCCTGCATTCTTCTGAGATGAATTCTTGTTTGTCAACAGATCCCATTTCTTCTTTCCCAACCAGACTCTGCTCCCATAATAAATATTGTCTCTCCAAATCGTATTTTCTTTTTCACTGGGTCACTGTCATCAGAATTCAAACATGCCCCAATATTTGTCATTTTGAAAATTAAAAATAAAACCAGAATTTTCTTAATCCTGTATCTTCTTCTACCGGCTGTCCCAATTCTCTGCTCCCTTTTCCTGCAAAATCCCTTTAAAAGTTCTGTTTTTGTTTTTGTTTTACCTGCTAATTATCTTTATCACACTCCAATCTAACTTTTGTCCCCACCACTGAAACCAATCATTGACCAATCTGGTCAAAGTTGCCAGGAACCGTCTCAGAAGAGTACTTTGATACAGTTTATTACTGTATTCTGGATTTTATCTAATGATTTTACTTAATGATCCCAAGCACAAGATCTATTTATATTTAAAATTTTAAGGTTTACTTGTAAAGCTTTACATAGTATTGTAGTCTAAACATAGTTTTGTAAGGGGTGCCAGGGTGGCTCAGTCAGTTAAGCATCTGACTTTGGCTCACGTCATAATCTTGCAGTCTGTGGGTTCGAGCCCCGCATTGGGCTCTGTGCTGACAGCTCAGAGCCTGGAGCCTGCTTCGGATTCTGTGTCTCCCTCTCTCTCTACCCCTTCCCATGGAAGCTCATGCTCTATCAAAAATAAACATTAAAAAATTAAAAAAAATAGTTTTGTATGTAAAATGTAGAACATGGTTTATAAAGATACCAAGAGAATGTTGTAAATTATAGAGAAGATGAGTGGTCACTTGGTAAAGATAACATAAATTTAAAGATGAATAAAGTCAAGACTTATTAATGCAAGGCTAAATAGAACACTTGAAATAATGTGTTTAAAAATACATCTACTTGAGTGAACTTGGAATTAGAGCCTTCCCAAGACAAGCCTGTGCTGAGACCACAGCCCTGGAACAGCCTGACTGCAGCCTTCTAAGATCCCAGGCGGAGGATGCAGCTGAGGTATGCCCTGAGTCCTGACTCACAGACACTGTGAGATAATAAGCGTGTGTTGTTTTAAACCACTCTATCTGTGGTAATATGTTACACAGAAATACAAAACTAATACATAAGGGCATCAGATGAATAACGAATACTGAAAAGTGTATATATAAGACTAGTGAAAATTCCACATTAAAAAATGTCAAGGGTTTTACAAGTGTTTATAACTAACCCAAACAGGTATAACAAACTGAGACAATTCCTAGTGTTAATTTGAAATAAATACTACTTCAATATTTCATTATTTGGCCGCAATCTTGTTTAGCCAATTTAATCAGTTTCTTATAAAATATGTGTTTTAGAGGCAACCTACATAGTAGGTATTCCCCCTGGTGACGGGAGAAGCCATGTCATGGACCACATTAGCACCACTGCCGGACCAAAGCCTACTAAGTCACTTCTGAATAGGAGTCACCACCTTTTCTTAATATTCCTTCCTTAGTATCAGCTGCTATGTTGCCAAGACAATAATGTTAAGAACTGTAGGTAAATACAATCCATCAGAATGTCTCTACGACATGATCTCTCAGCCTGGCTCTGGCATTCTACTTCCTACACCGGCCTCTTAATCAACACTCCTACGTTTTATTTAAAAGCAGGTGTACCCCTCCAAGGATACACTGATTAACTCCACCATAAACAAAGCATACATTAAAACAACAGCAACAACAACAGAAGTCATTCATCAATAAAAACATGTAAAAAATACAAAGCTGTTTATACGTCCTTTGCTACTGCTAATCACATACCCCTGGGAAAATTAATGAATAAGGAATAACTACTTGATAGTTTGTTTCAATAAAATTGTCCTCTACTCTCCACTCTCACTGTCTTTTCCTCCTTCACTAACCATAGTGTGACTTGATAAAAATTCTGCAGAATCTCAATGAGAACTGTCAACACAAAGCAGTGGATTCTGGAATTTTAACTATCCTTTCATTTAAGAAGCAATAGAACCAGTTGACAGAAATGATGACCTACATGTAGAGAAGTCTAATATGATCCAAAAAAAAACCTTCAAAAGTTCCAAATTGATAAAAGTAAGGATACCACAAAGCAGACTCACAGAGCTCAGTATGGAAAGCAAGCTCTTTTGCCCTAGTGTAGAAGGCAACTATGTAAGAAGGTGACTTTGAGGTCAAAACCAATCAACTTGCTGCAAATGGTCACGGCATTCATTTTGGATAGTAAGTCAGAAAAAGTTTCTATACAGAAAAATTTATTCCAAAAATTGTTCTTACAGAGTTACAATTTTATAGCTTAAATGGTCTTAAAGTGTCATGTTTTTTTTTTTAAGAGGCCTAACAAAAACCAAAAGAACTAGTAGAGTGTCTTACTAATCTACACAAATAATTTTGAATAAATTTGAGACTAAGGTCCATTAAAAACAATAATTTCATCAAAAACCTAAAATGGGAAAGAAATGTTAAGAAGAAACTGCAGAAAAGCTTTTGATAACAACAAAACTTGGAAAGCCAAGTTAATCCAACTTAACTATCATTAAAAAGAAACCTAGTAAATATAAATATATGCACATACATATATGAAAATTATGCTTTAGTTTTAGTTATAAAGGAAGGCTGAAAGTCTCATCTAAGTAATGAATAATCATGAAATGATAGGAATAGATAAAAATAAGTAGTATAATGGAAAGAACATCAGACCAGATGTCACTTCTGAATTTCACTTCTAATCTTGAGTTTAAGCAAATTACTTATCCATGCTAAACCTTTACTTCTCCAAGTATTGAATCAGGTGAAATTGCCATTTTCTAAAATGTTTATTTTTGAGGGAGTGAGAGAGTGGGGAGGGGCAGAGACAGAGGGGGAGAGAGAGAATCCCAAGCAGGCTCTGCGCTGTCAGTGGAGAGGCTGACTTACTGCTCAACCTCAGGAACCATGAGATCATGACCTGAGCCAAAATCAAGGGTCAGATGCTTAACCAACTGAGCCACCCAGGCGCCCCGGAATTGTTAGTTTTGTAGATAAAAAATAAGAGGAGAATAATTTTACTTCTGTATACTTTTTAAGCTTTCCTCATAGGAATGTTGTAATATAATAATAGAAGTGTCATTATTACTCAATCCATGGGGCACTTTTTAGTTTGAAACTTCTTATCCTTTCTACATAAGCACATGCAACATCTTTATTGAAATGTTCTCTTCTCATGGCCTCTGTGGTTTCACCTTCTTCAGATATTCTTCCTACCTTTCTCTTCTTTTTTTTTTTTTTTTGTCTTTCTGGAAACTTTTTGTTCCTTAAGTGTTGTATTCCTCAGAATTCTGTCCTAAAACTAGTCTCACAATACAAAAGTTTAATGTACACAATTGTCCTATATAATCCTATCCATATCAATGACTGGGTACCTCAGGTGGCTGTACACTGATGACTCAAAAATTTTTTTATCTCCTTTTTAAGAGACAACTTTTCAAGGGACCAGCAAGGGACCTACTGAAGGCAAGGCAAGATAGAAAGATTCTACCACAAAAGCCACATGAGAAAGATCTAGACTTTAAAAGTGTCTCTTTTAAACAGAAGAGAATGGAGTAGTTTGTGGCAGACCAATGTTCCTTCTGAAAATAACTAAAAGTAAAATACAACCATCATTACAGAGTTTAATCAGAGAGCTGCTAAGCAAAGAGGGCCAAAGGGGACCAGGATGCTGGGGAAACGAGAACCTCAGAAAGTTTACTGGTCTTTGGGCACCTACTTCAATCATGGGCAGGGGCACCGCATTTATTAATTCTGGGATGAGACAAGATGCTGAGAATTGTGGCTATGCCCGGGCAGAGAGCCGCTTCTTGAAGCCAAAGAAACATGCAGTGTTTCAGAACTAGAAGTGAAACACTACAAGTGTTTCAGAAAAGACTAAATTAAGAGACTTCAAGAGCTTTCCAGCACACATCGTATTTTCCCCTCAAAATATTTGCCACATTGTGAAATTGCCTGAAATGGGAGGCTGAAGGGATAAGCAAGGGATCTCTGAGAACAGAACAGTTTCTGCTAATCTCTAAGGGCTGAAAAAACAAGTACTGGAGTCTAGAACGTGCCAAGGGGAAGGAACCCAGTGAATATATCCGGGGAAAGCCTTGAGAGGCTATGATGTGGTAGTACTAAGGAACAGAGGTAGACAGAACCTCACCAAAACTACAACACAGCCCCAACTCAGCTCGGAGACAGACAGGAGTAAAGCTACCAGTCTACCGCTCTAGCCCAGGAAAGAGCGAACTCTTCCTGAAGAAAGAAAATATAGAGAGCAGCACTGTTCAGCAGAAAAATAACACAGCCACAAATGTGACCCATATACACAATTTAAAATTTTCTAAAAACTATGTTTTCAAAAGTCAAAGGCAGGTCAAATTAATTTTATATTTAGTATATACAAAATAGCACTTCAACATGTGATGGATATAAAAGCTTAATGGGATACTTTACATTCTTTTTTGTTGTACCAAAAAATCCAGCATTTTACAATTACAGCATATCTCAATTAAGATTAGTCATAGTTCAAGTGCTTAAAGTAAAAGCCACATGTAGCTAGTGGATACTTGTATGAATAGCATAGATCTAGAGCTGCAAAAACATTTTTCCCAATATCTAGTAATCAATTAAAAATTGCTATTAATATGCCTAAGAAATTAAGAGGCCAACATGAAGAATACAGAAAAGATAGAAAATAGAAAATGAAAAGGTAAAGAATATCACGTGGGAATTGGAATATATTTTTATCTTCGCTTTTTAAATTTTTTAATGTTTATTCATTTTTGAGAGAGAATAAGACAGAGTGTGAGTGGGGGAGGGGCAAAGGAAAGGGAGACAGAGAATCCGAAGCAGGCTCCAGGCTCTGAGCTGTCAGCATGCAGCCCGATGTAGGGCTGGAACCCATAAACTGTGAGATCATGACCTGACCCAAGTCAAATGCTCAACTGAGCCACCCAGGTGCCCCTGGAATATATTTTTAAATGAGATTAGAGAGCTGAAAATAAAATATTTGCAATCAAGAATTCATCAGACTGATTCAATAAGTTATGTATATGAAAAGACAAAATGGACATAGTCTTCAAAAAAATTATCAAAGCTAAAAAAGGAGACATAGAAAATATGATTAGAACTGTGCCTGGTAAGGAAACTGCCTCATAATTTAAAATCCATCACAACACTCCAGTTGCAGATGATTTTGCCAGTCAAGTCTTCCACAAATTCAAAGAAGAAATTGTATCAATTTTGCACAAAGACATAGAAAATAAAAAGAGGAAGAACACTTTTAACTGTTTTTATGAAGGTGCCATGATTTTAGTTCCAGAACTTGGTAAGGATATTAAGAAAGAAAAATTACAGGGGCACATGGGTCAGTCAATTGAGTGTCCGACTTCGGCTCAGGTCATGATCTCACAGTTCGTGGGTTCGAGCCCCACGTTGGGCTCTGTGCTGGCAGCTCAGAGCCTAGAGCCGGCTTCTGATTTTGTGTCTCCCTCTCTCTCTCCCCTCCCCAACTCATGCTCTGGCTCTCTCTGCCTCTCAAAAATAAATAAATGTTAAAAAATTTTTTTTAAAAAGAGAAATTACAAACTAATCCTTCTCATGACAACAGATAGAAAAATCTAGAACAACATATTAGTAAATCAAACCAAGCAATATGTAAAAAGGATAATAGGCAAAATGTTTTTTTTCCCCCAGGTATATAAGGTTAGAATATCATTTGAAAATTAATGTAATTGAATTCATCAATAGAAGAAGGGAGAAAAATAATATAATCATCTTGTTGAATGCAAAACATTTGAGAAATTAATACCCATTTATAATTTTAAAACTCTTAGCAAATAGGAACAGAATGAAATTTCCTTAATATAAAAAACAGCATCTTTCAAACAAATAACCTAGAGTACTGATGAAATCTTGAAAACCTTCTCAGTGAGATTATAAACAAAACAAGATTACCATCACTTCTATTTAACATTGTACCGGAGATTTTAAATATTTCCTAAATATTGCAAGGAAAATGGAAAAAAATGGAGGAGAGAGGAGTAGAAAGAAGGAGACAGGATAAAAAAGGATGCTAATGGAAGAAAAAATAACATTATTTGTAAATTATATGACTGCAGATCTAGAAAATACAAAAGAATCTATTAACTATTAGAATTAATATGAAAATTTAACAAGCTCCCTGGACGTAAGGGACCTAAAGTTGTAACTAAAAGAGCATGGAATTAGTGCAAAGATAGAGTAGGATATCAGCTAGGAGACTTCAGAAACAGACTCACACATTTACAGCCACCTGGTTACTGTCAGAGATGACACTCTGGTGCAGTAAAGAAAAGTGGTCTCTTCAAATAATGATGAGGATATTCTGCTCTTCCATTTGGGAGAAAAAACATAATTTTTATTCCCACAATTCTCACCATAAACAAAAATGAGTTCCAGATGGATTTAGATCTAAATGTCAAAGGTACAATGCCTGAAGCTTCTAGAAGAAAATAAAACATGTTTGTAACCTTGGAGTAGATAAAATTTTTAGGACACAAAAAGCACTTATCAATAAATATTGATCAGCTATCTTAAAATTAAGAACTTCTGTTCAATAAAAGATACAATTAAGAAAGTGGAAAAAATAAGCCACAGACTGGGAAATACGCCTGTATCCAGCAAAGGACATCTATCTTCAAAATACAATATACATATATCAAATAGATAGATATAGATATAGATATAGATATACACACAATATAGATCTATAAAATATAAAAAACCATTAAAAATCAAAGACTATTCACCCAACACATGGTCAGTAGTATATTCTCAAATATTCACAAGAGGACTAGTTATAAGAGCCAGAGTATCCAAATAACACTAACAGTCAAACAGATAAATTGGAATAAAATCACAAACGGAATATTCTGCAGCCAATGAAAATGAACAATCTACAACTACCCAACTACATAGGGACTCTCACAAACATGCTGAGTAAAAGGTGCCAGACATAAAAAAGTATAGACACAGGGCATGTGGCTGTGCTCTGACTGAAGAGCAGGCCACTCTTGATTTCTGGTTTGTGGGTTCTAGCCATGTTGGCCATAGAGCTTACTTTAAAAAAAAAAAAAAGGTATAGGCACAATATGATTCCATCTCTATAAAATAAAAACAAAAAGATTTTTAAAACCCAGGTGAAAGTAATCCATATTGTTAGAAGTCAGAATAATGATTAGCCTTGAGGGAGCATAAAGAAACATAAACAAGGTTTCTGGATTTTTATTTGGTTGCTGGTTATATTAGGTGCGTTTAGTTTGGGAAAATTCAGTGAGCTTTTCACTTATGATATATGAACTTTACTGTTCCATATAAAAATTTTAAATAAAAAAAAAAGACCCAGACCTTTCTGCTCTGTCATGCTGTGTGTCTACGATGTCTGCAGCAGCTGCAAGCATCACGTTCTCACACAGCAATATCTAAAAAGGCTTCCTCCTCTTTTAATTACGAAAACAATATTTTCCAGACGCTATCAGATTTCCCATTGGCCATGTCTGGGTCACATGTGTAGGTACTAACTGAAAGGGAACTTAGAAACGGAGAATCAGGCATTTTCTATTTTTAGGGTGGAAAGTGGTCTCTCTTGGCCGGGAAGAAAGAATGGAGGAAGAATGTTATGCAAGGTAATCAACACTACCTGCTACCCAGGATTATTATTAATGGCCTCGTAACTAATCTTGCCATAGCTACTTGTCTTCTTCCAATCAAAGCTTAGATTAGCAGTGAAAGACCTTTCACTAGCTTCTCATTTTAATAAGCCCACAGTCCTGCATGATCTGGCCTCTACTTACCTCTTCAGCCTTATCCTGAATGGTCTCTCACCTATATATTGGCCATATTACTTATAATAATGGAAAAACAAATGTACATTGTGCAGGAAACTGGCTCTGAACATACTCCAAAGATCCAGAGATGAGAGAGGTATTAATTGCACTTAAAATGGGTCAACTGTCATGGATATATATGGTCATGGATATCTTATGGTTATATATGGGGGCAAAATTTAAAAAAATTTTTTAATGATCTGCTTGGAAAACAAGAAAACAAAAAAGATAGAAAAGCAGTGGCTCAGTGCAGGAGGTATCAGAGCTAAAAAGCGTGAATTGAGAAAGAACAGAGCAAACAGGAAAGGAAAGGAAAACTATGAAAGAATGTATGAGCACCTCCCAGAACTAACAGACAGGTGCCTCCTTACTGATGGGATCCACTGAGCACCCAGCACAATGAAGGAAACACACACACAAGCATGGCATAGCAGCATGAAATTTCTAAACATCAAGGGTCAGGAGATGATAAAAACTTCTATAGAGAAGAACTGAACACATGTAAAGCAACAGGAATCAAAGTGGTGTTGTATTTCTCAACCTCTACACAGAAAACTATGAGACAATGGAGGATGTGCTTAAAATTCTGATGAAAAATTACTTCCAAACTAGAATTCCATACCCAGCCAAATCATCCCTCGAGGGTGAGATTAAAATAAACTTTTCAGTCATGCAAGGTTTCAACAATTTTACCTCCCATGTGGAAGATGCATTCCACCGAAAAAGGAAGTGAATCAAAAAGATGAAGACCTGGGATGCAGGAAACAAGGGATCTACCAAAACAAAAGGTGAAGGAAATTCCCAGGATGATGTTGAAAGGATGTCATAAACAGATAGCTGTCAGACCAAGTCATCTGAGAGACAGACACCAAGACATGCAAAGAACTTAGAAATTAGAAATGCCAGAAACCTATCAGGGGAAACAAGCGTGAGAGAGAACATGGGGAGGGAGCTGGAGAGGCTGGAAGAACTGTCAGCGTGATGCAGGTCTGACCCCAGGGGAAGGAGACAGGGAGGGAAGGAAGGTTGGAAAGTTGGGTGGACACGTGTTAGACTGCAGTGCCGTTGTATGGAAAGTTCAGCAAGGCCATCCGGGTTCAGCCAAGGTTGCCTGTCAGAGCTTCAGAGTCCCTAGGAATGAGCTGCTTTCGTACTCCGGCTGTCTCGGTCACTGGCTGGGGGCAGACTGCAGGAACGCATGGCCTCTGCACAAATGTGGAGAGGGATTTCAGAAAGCAGCAGCTGGGGCCATCACTCAGTTACTCCCCACAGTCAGAGATTTGAGAAGAGTATTCTCATGGCCACCTGTAATGACTCTACAATGTGCCACCACTGCTAGCCCAAACTACATTTTACAGGATTCCCTTCCCCACGTTTCTGGTTATGTGAGACACAGGAATATTTTCATGCACAAGATTTGGAGGGCAGAAAGGAAGCAGCAGCCATTTTGGTTTTTACGCTCAAGATGAGGTCGTTGTTTTGTGGATCACACGTGCTATCACTATCTGCTGGACCCCTTTGTTGTCATAAGGCGGCGGTGGGCATGCACCTGCTCCACCTTCCTCCTGCGGCTCTCTGACTCCTGGGGTAGGTGTATGCACTCCATAATGAAGGGCATCCACTTCTTGTGCAGGACACTGACATCATAAGGTTGGAGGCAGTGAGAACTGACGTGGATTCTGCTTCGTCTAGTTTGTGCTGATGGGTTCCAGCTCTTCTTTGCTCTTCACCACTTTACATTTATGTTTGCTTTTGACTTCCTGCACCTTGAATTTCAAACTACAGCAGCAGACATGAAAGTATCATCCTTAGAATTTAACCATCTTCCACTTGTATATGGTAAAATCCGTGTATCAACCCCCCATTACATGCCACCACGCACCCTCTCCACACACATAAATACATAGTATGTGCGCATACACACTCCAGTGCTCTGCTTCTCTGACTGAATTTGCAGTGACACACTGACACACTGGCCGAGCTGGAGGTCCAGGAAGGATGTCTTCAAGAAAAACATAGGGAACCGAGAGAGTACACATGACTAGTTCAAAAGGTACTTTATAGGTCTGCAAAAACAATTTAGGGATATATTGATAACTGATAACATTTTAAACATTAAGAAAAAAATGAGGCAACTATTAATTCCAGAAAAATGAAATTATACCTATAAAAGAAATTTAAGCATAGGACATGACAAGAATCAGGTATAACAATACTTATGTGGTCATAATAATGAAAATATGCATAATGATTTCAGCAAGTACTATGAAAAGTCATACCAGGAAGTTAAAGAAAGGGAAGTCTATGAGAGAAGAAATGGAATTATAGAGCTAAATCCCAATATTTCATATTTAAGGCATCATTAGATCATGTCTTTAAATAAAGACAGGTACCCATACATTTAGAGTTGTACATATCTAACATACAAATCTATGTACATATATTACTTAGAAATATGAAAGCAAATACAAGGAAAAAAGGCTAAAATAACTAAGAGGATTGCTTCTAAGAAGTGGGATAGGAGTGTGGGGTAGGGAGATGGGTACTACTACTATAAATGCTATCACAATCCTTTCAGACTTTTAACCTATGTACATGTTTCAGTGTAGTAAAAATACACTTAAACTTCCAAATTAAACTTAAAAACGTAAGCATAAAAAATTCAAAGTTTGTGCAACGGAAAATAAGAAAGACTAAGACTCATCAAGCTGGCAAAAACAAAAAAAGTGAGGCAACATTTGACAATACTAAGTCTAACCCACTTAGAGTTCAAAAACAGACACTAACCGGGGCACGAGGGAGGCTCAGTAGGTTAAGCATCTGCCTTCAGCTCAGATCATGGTCTTGTGGTTTGTGGGTTTGAGCCCTGCCTCAAGTTCTCTGCTGTCAGCACAGAGCCTGCCTCAGATCCTCGGTCTCTCTCTCTGCCTTTTCCCACCCCCTCTCTAAAATAAATAAGCATTAAAACAAAGAAACAAACAAAAATACAGGAGCACCTGGGTGGCTCAATCAGTTAAGCATCAACTTTGGCTCAGGTCATGATCTCATGGCTCGTGAGTTCAAGTCCCATGTTGGGCTCTGTGCTGATAGCTCAGAGCCTGGAGCCTGCTTCGGATTCTGTGTCTCCTTCTCCTTCTGCCTCCCCAACCCACCCCTGCTCATGCTCTCTCTCTCTCTCTTTTCTTCTCTCAAAAATAAATAAACATTTAAAATAACAGGCACTAACCTACTGCTAAGGATGCATACATAGGTGGTAAAACTATAAAGAAAGCTAAGAAATTACCATAAAAAGTTAGCAACACTGGTTACCTCTAGAGAGCAGAAAAAGGATTGTGACAGTGAAGGGAAGAGATGTACTCCCAGCTTCTGGGATGCTCATAAAATTCTATTTCTTACATTAAATAGGGTGTGCACACATATAAACCGTATGAGTGTTTCATAAACTTTGGGGAGGAGGGAGTGCTAAGCACACAGCTGAAACTCCAGCACAGAATCGTAGAACTTCTCATGCTCCATATGAAGTTTAGCTTTTTCCTAGTCCTTGTTATTCCAAATGAATCATAATATGCCATTAAATGAGCTCTAAAATAAATGAATGTTTATGTCAGTTACAAGGTAAATTAATTTATCTTTTATCCCAGAACAAAACTGAAGCAGTTTGTATGTACAGCAAATCTGAGAAAACCTTATGCTAATCTGTACAATTTTGAACTTTTCACATACATGAGTAATTTTTAAGTACATTAAAAAGTACAGTCATTCTATCCCCTAAATCCTAGAACAAAGAAAAGTTAGAAATAGTTTTAGGCACATGTCAGTAATATATCTAAGGAAACAGGCTGTTTAATGGCCTACCACTGGATAAAACAATGCGAAAATCAGGAATTTAAGATCTGAAAGAATCACTGTAAAATAATTTTTATATTAATCATTTAACTGCTAAGTAAAACATTGCTTATTTAAAAAATTCCAGTTGAGGGGCACCTGGGTGGCTCAGTTGGCTAAGCCTCCGACTTCGGCTCAGGTCAGATCTCACGTTGGTGGGTTCGAGCCCTGCATCAGGCTCTGTGCTGACAGCTAGCTCAGAGCCTGGAGCCTGCTTCCGGTTCTGTGTCTCCTTCTCTCTCTGCCCCTCCCCCTCTCATGCTCTGTCTCTCTCTGTGACAAAAATAAATAAAACATTAAAAAAAATTTTTTTTAATTCCAGTTGAAGAAGGATACATGGAGACCCAATTATTATTTTTTTTAATGTTCAGGGGGCACCTGATGGCTCAGTCGGTTGGGTATCCGATTCCTGATTTCAGCTTAGGTCATGATCCCAGAGTGGTGGTATCGAGCCCTGCATCAGACTCTGTGCCACCCCTCTCCCGGACTTGTGCTTGCTCGCTCTCCTACGCGCTCTCTCTCTCTCAAAACTAAAAATATATATATATAAATAATTCTAAAAAAATTTGTTTAATTAAAAAAATATTCAATTTAGCAATGAATCCTTTAAAAAGTCTTTTCACAAGGTGCCTTCAAAAGGACTGTTAAAAAGCTAACTAGGGCAAGATCTATAAGAAGCAGCTTACAAACTCAACAGTTACGTTTAATTAAGAGACACCTAAAATTTTCACTGTAAGGGCATCACAATTCTGTGACAGCAATGAATAAAAAGCATAATTCTAACTTCTATATAACCATAAGCATAGTTTTATGAGATGTGCAGCTCTGAAGCAACTAGAAAGAAAGATAATGGGAAGTATTTGAAAGTGGATGAAAGAGACATTCATTAGTTAGGGCTGATTCCAATTTTCTGGCTTTATGATTTTTCCTTTTCTATGAGATAATAATAGTTCACAACAACTAACATGTTTGGAGCACTTACTCTTTGCCAGGTATTGTTTTAAGAATTTTACATGTACTGATTTATTCTAGTACTAAATGCAACGGCCCTGTGATGTACACTATTTGCATCTTCATTTTATACACAAGAAATCTGAGGCACAGAGAATGCGAACTTCCCAAGGTTCATAGTGAAGTGCAGGAACTCAAACCCAGCAGATGACTCCCAAGCCCATGCTCTTGGATCTTTATCAACCCAAAGACATAAATGTATATCCAATAGCTATGTGTAGTTAAACCTAATTTCAAAAGATTATATGGAAAAGCATAGTAGTAGATGCTTTTACAGCCTATAAAAACATTACCAGTTTTCAAGGTTTTACTCCTTTCAACTACCATTTATTGAGCTGCTACCATGTGCCAGGCACTTAACATACATTTATTTTAATCCTCCCAATACCACATCCCTAATTTACAGCTGAGGGACCTAAAGTTCATAGAGAGGTTATATATTTTGCTAAGGGTCACCTAGCTGGTGAAGGAGGAAGCCAGGATTTGAAAGGAATTTCCCTGTCAAAATTGTGAACATCAAAGTAATAAAATAGTTTTAAAATATGTCTGGAATAAAAATAAAACAAGAATATATTCTGAGATGAGTACAAGCGAATAAATATTTATATGCTTTAAAGAGATGTGGAACTCTACTGGGAAGAAAATAGGAAAATAGCTCAGCTGTGAGAAAAGTCCCACAATACTCACCATTTCCTATTAGTGCTGGTACCTAGAAGTAAAGCATGAAAATGGGAACAAGTGAAATTCTGGTTACAGTTCTAGGCAGAGGTCAAAACCCAGGATACACCTCCAGTTACATTAAAAATTAAAATGCAAACATCTCTAGTATTCTCAATAACAGGTTTCAACAGTTGAAGCGGCTCACCCGTACATATAAACTTTGTCTGCCAGATCTGTGATTTCCACTGGTCCCATAATTCACATACATAATAGATTTTGTTTATAAAAGCATTTAAAAACTCACATCATGATTTATTTTCAAAAGTGTTTATCCAAATCTAGAACATCTGTCTAGAATATTTGAAGTGGAATCATACAAAATGAATATTTTGAAGCAAAAAGTAATGAATTTTGTTTTATATAGATTTTAAAAGCTCTAAACTCACTATACAACCTATTGCTTAAATACTATGAAGTTTGACTTGATCTTGATGTGAATTACTATAATTTTAGGAAAAAGGTTAACTTGTTTCCTAAAACTGCAATCAGTGACAACTGAGTAGAAAAAGCAAAGCCATTTTTGTTCTATTCACATGCACCAACAAACAGCCCAGTGGGGAAATGGCAGTGTGCCAGGTTGCCTGGTGAGCAATTAGGCTTCGTGGCAATCAGGAGACTCTGGAGTCTTAGGCCCTTAGAAAACTTGTATGTTAAGGACTTTGTGCTGTTACTTCCCTTTCCAAGAAGCGTATGTGAGATATATCTTGTGTAGAGGACAATTTCTTCCATCTACAGGACTGAAAGGTTAAAACAACTAATAAGAAGCAAATTGGGGAAAACATTTAAGAGATTAGCAGGCATCACTGCCTACTGGACCTGATGACTAAATGTAATAACTGGTCCCAGGTAGTGAGTAATCTCATCCTAGTAATCAAAAGAAAGGATAACTGAAAGATTCCTGCAATTGTTATAAAATGTATAACTGCATTTTAATTGGTCAAGAAATTCAGAATGGAATTCACAGGCAAACAAACCTGAAATTATCTATGAAAAACAGTTGAAATGGGTAAAAACTCTGTATCGGCAAAGATGTGTGTATTTACTCTTATTAACCTCTATAAGGAAAGCGTCAAAGAAAAAGAACAAATGATGTTGAATGATTCAGATATACCTTACAGGAGACTGTGGGCACCAACTTTCATTTAACCACATTTAAAAAAAAATTTTTTAAGGTTTACTTATTTTTGAGAAACAGAGAGCAAATAGGGGAGAGGCAAAGACAGAGAGAGACACAGAATCTGAAGCAAGCTCCAAGCTCTGAACTGTCAGCACAGAGCCCAGTGCAGGGCTCAAACCCATGAATCATGAGATCATGACATATAACAGACTCAGCCATCCAGGTGCCCCACCATTTAACCAAATCTAACACCAAAGTTCCCTATTATGTGGTAAATGTTTTTTCTTTTTGATGTTTTATGAGTCTGAATGAACAGCAGAGACTGCGAATACACTGGACCCCATTTTCCAAGTTTGCGGTCTATATCTAATATGACACCCAGGAGCATAATAAGAATAAAAATGAATGAGTGAAAATGATTAGTAATGAAAACAGTGAATCTAAGGATCTATAAATATACTTTCTAATACACTTCTTGGCTAGAGTAATTATGTAGGGTCATTTGAAAACTTTTACTAATATTGTCAGGAAGCCACCATATTTGAGTATCTAAATTTCAAGTAGAACACAGGACAAATTTACGATACTTTACACTCATCTAGCCAAGATACACTTCACTTTATAAGTAAAATAGATTTTAAAGGGCAAAAGTCAACATTCAAATTAATCCTTTTTATCAAAAGCTCATTATTTCTCACCTTTAATATTTTATAATTTCATTTAAATTTTTCATTATTTTGTAGTACATAAACCAAGGCTTTTCTCTACTTGTTGTGGCGGTGACGATCGTGGAATACATATCTATAACAACCTATTCTATAAACAGAAATCCTCACAAATTTAAAATGTAAAGACCAACTAATGTTTCACTACACTCAGAAAACACAGAGTCTTTATTCCAAGAGGAACTTTTGCTAAAAAAATGATGTGTGAACAGCAGACACTGATGTTCACACAAGCATACTACAGACAGCCCAGCAGGCGGTTTTCTGTTTTTTTTGGATTATGCTCTGGAGGTGCTGGCACAATGGAATTTCAATACCATAATTGCTTATTTCTCTGTGTATCTTTAAAATAACAGGTAAAGAAAAAAATCGACTATAAGAATAACAAAACAAAAAATGTTTTTAATTCTTCTTTTCAGAGGATGTAATTTATAACCATTACACAAATAGAGAAGAAGCACAAAAGGGGGAAAAAAGAAATAAAGTAATGTTCCAAAGGTTCAGTTTACAAGGACCTCACACTAAGTTTTTTTTTCTCTTCTCTGCAACTCTTACTAGAAACAGTATTATTTGCTAAAAAAGCACTAGCTGCCAAGAGCCAAGGTCCATCTAAAGCAAAATGCTTAAGATGGAAATAGAGTGTTAGTACAGAAAAAAGAGCAACATTCAGTATACAAATTTCTGTAAAACCTGTTTAAAAAAAGAGTAAGATGAAGTTTTGATTTTGGTATCTTTGACGAGAAAGTAACTGTGGTCATAGATAAAATACTAAAACATATAGCAACGTATTACAACAAAAAGATGTAATCAAATTTCAAACTTTCTAATTAAACCTTTTTTCTGAAAGTTATTGGGAATTCAACACTAGTCTTGGTTCACATGATAGAACAATGGGAAAATTTTCCGAATGGTTGAACACTAACCCTGACAAGTGTGGAGAGCCAACTACAATACGTTATATGGTAGCATAACCTGCCACCCACGTTGCTGACAGAACAGCTTTCAAACACATGCACTGAGCTGTAAAACCACAAAATCCCTTACTACACATTGTTTCTTACTCTAGGTGAAATATACCATCAATTCTTTCCACTATAAATCTTTTTTTATTACTATTTTTGAAGCCCATTTAACATTCTGACTGTCTTTTTCTTACAATGTGAAAGATGCCTTTTTAAAAAGTAAAATGCAGCAGGAATGTCATCATCCTACTACAGTATTTCAGAGAAGGCTGCTATCTGCTGTGCAATTTCTCATATTCTGGGGATCCATTTACCTAAAATACATTTTAAGCTAATGTTCTTTTTATATCTCCTTTAAAGACCAAGCCTCTTGATACTGGTTTACTCAGTTTTTTAGAGCATTTGAAAACATTTGCTTTAAGGAAAATTGATCTATTGCTTTGGGGGCTCTTTAAAAAACATACACGATTTTCATCATTACCAAAAAGGAGAGAAAGAGAAACAAATTGTCCAAGTTTCTCATGGAGTGAGCGTTTTCTCTCTTTCTATATCTCTTCCCAACATTTCTCCCTTCCCCCACTCTGGCACAAATTCAAACCTACACCAAAAAAACAAACAAATCCATTTTCGAGTCAAGGCTATAATGGTGCCCTGACTGCATCTTGTGTGTCTCATATGGTAGAACATGTAACCGAAGCAAGACTGCAGGATGACAAACACACTTCAACCTCACTGCAGCACGCTGCTTTGTCAGAGATGCGTTCTTACCTTCCAGAAAAGAGCTCACTGCAATAGTGGCTATCAAATCCATACAAAAGGACTTGATTTAAGGACTGGGAAGGGTGGAAGAAAACAAAACAAAACAAAACCTTATAACTTTTACAGAGACTCAAAGACACTACTACTTTGTACAGATTCAAGATAACTAAAATTATTTCTAAATCTGTATGTCTCCCTCTAATATTTGGCCTGTTTTATTTCTTTCCAAAATTCTCCCTTCTATCCTTTACATTTCGTTCCCCCCAATTCCTGCCCACCATGACCACCGCCAGCCACAGTCTGCTAACTGACTCATAGCATTCCAGGACAGTTACAGGACATAACAGTTTCTTCTGGGGTTTTCATTTGCAATGTTGTTGGCAGGGAGAATCTTATGTGTAAGTGTTCCTATTATACTGGCAAGGTCAATTAGTCCTGTGAACTCTTGGTCTTTCTGCCTGATAGCTTGGTGGATTATTCAAGTGGGACTGTTCATAACCCATAACTGAATGCAGCCAATTAACCTCAGAAACATAACAATACTGGTATCTAATGGGATTTTAAGCTTATCTTAACAGCATACCACAGTAATGTCATTTCCCCCAAATTGGTGGAATATTATTTGATAGAAACTCTACATTTTCCCCAAATTGAATTAATTTGTAAGTTACAATATACAAATTGCACTGTGATTTAAAAAAAATTTTTAAACAGTTTTATTGCAATATAATTCACATACCATACAATTCATCCCTGTAAATTTATTTCATTATTTATTTTGAGAAAGAGAGAGAGAGACAGTGCATGACATGAGCTGAGGAGGGGCAGAGAGAGATGGAGAGAGAGAATCCCAAGCAGGCCCCATGTTGTCAGCATGGAGCCCAACAAGGAGCTCAAACCCATGAACTACGAGATCATGACCTGAGCCAAAATCAAGAGTTAGACGCATACTCAACCAACTGAGCCACCGAGGCATCCCATAGTAAACCCATTTAAAGTGTACAATCCAATGTGCATCTATCACCACAATTCTTCTTTTTATTTATTTCAAGTTTTTATTTAAATTCTAGTTAGTCAACATATAATATAGTATTGGTTTCAGGAGCAGAATTCAGTGATTCATGACTTACATGCAATACCCAATACCCATCTTAACCAGTGCCCTCCTTAATACCCAGCATCCATCTAGCCCATCCCCCACCCATCTCCCTCCACCAACCCTGTTTGTTCCCTATAGTTAAGAGTCTTATGATTTGGGGCAGGTGGGTGGCTCAGTTGGTTGGGCATCTGGCTTCAGCTTCAGCTCAGGTCATGATCTCATGAACTGTAAGTTTGAGCCCATGTGGGCTCTGTGCTGACAGCCCAGGGCCTGGAGCCAGTTTCAGATTCTGCGTCTCCCTCTCTCTCTGCCCCTCCCCTGCTCATGCCCTCTCTCTCTATCAAAAATAAATAAACAGTAAAAATAAATAAATAAATAAATAAAATAAATAAGAGTCTCTTATGGTTTGCCAAATTATATCAATTCTGTTGTAAGAAAGTATACCATAAAGATGCTGAAGCTTTTTAAAAAATAATAATCAAAATTTAAAAAACAATAATCAGTTATTATGCCTACATTTGCTTATATGGTTCATACAACTAAATTTATATAACTAAAGAATATGAGAATCCTTTATTTTTCTAAATGCTTATTTATTGTTGAGAGGGAAAGAGGGAGCATGAGCAGGGGAGGGGCAGAGAAAGAGGGAGAGATAGAATACCACCTCACACTCAGATCTGCTGATAGGACAGAGCCCGATGTAGGACTCAAACTCACAAACCATGAGATTGTGACCTGAGCTGTAATCAAGAATCGGTCGCTTAACTGACCGAGCCACCCAGGCACCCTGAGAATCTTCTAATGTGCAATATCCAGTGCTCCTATCAAGATTTCTCCCAAGATGCAAAAAGCACTACTACTCCCCCAGGAGCTATGTGGAAGTTAACTGGTATTGTACTTCAAATATTCAGAAAAATCTTTAGTTGTCAAATATTATTTAATTTTTAAAACAAAAGAGAGTTTGCATTATTTGAGTGCTTCCTGTGTGGCATGAAATATGAATACATACTGTCCAAATGATCTTAATCATCTCAGGAATCCAATAAAAAAGGCATTTTTCTCCCTATTGTATGTAGGAGGAACCTGATGCGTCAGAGGAGCTAAATATGTTCCCAAGTTTCACACAGCTAATAAGTTGCAAAAATAAGAGACATAAAACCAGATCAGTCCAATTTGCCAAACTGTAGTCTTTCAACATCACTTGGCCTAAAAATTATGAGATAATACCCAGTCGTCTCCCAGTACCACCTATATTGCCAATCTTCAAAACCATCGTATAAAAGGATGGTATCTAATTACAATTAACAACTAGAAAAAACTGAATGAATAAGTGAATAAGGGTGTTTTGATTTCCATATAATCATATCAACACTAAAGTTTTACTAACGGTAAGACAATGTTTTTTTTTTAAATACCTCTTCCAATCCAAATGCATTCTCACATATTTGGACAGACATGTGATCGTCCACACACACCTCAATAGCCTTCTGCCCATATATAACACACAAAGTCATCCAAACTGTCATACCCAATACTCCAATTTCTAAGCCAAGAGTATTTTCTGTAATGCCAGCCCACAATGAAGTGAAAAGCTGTCTTAATACTACAGGTATCAAGATATCAGATTTCTTTGCAAAGAAGGATTTTCAAACTAAGCTGAATAACTTTTTCATATGGTAATGTTTTTTAAAACTATTTGGTCTAGTAAGACTACTTAACATATATTCTAGCAAAAATCATACTGTGATTACTTCTGTTTTTGCTTTACCATCTTCAGACAGAAATAACTTGTTCAATCATTAGCCCAAATAGTCCTCAAAGCAAATACCTATTAACAGGAGCACAGCCTGTGCGCATTCCCAAAGCTCAATCACTACTCCTAATGTTTCTGCTATGGAGGCTTTCAGATTGGCCAGAGGGACTCTCACAGTTTCACTCACTGCTTAGTGGAAATATCTGTAAAAATATTTATGCAATTAGGATAAACAGAGCTTTTATGAAAATACTGTCTTAGCTAAAGTAATGACAGTTAAGCTGTGCATAAATGGCATTTTTTAAATGTCCACTTATCCCCCCTACTCTGTAAGTTTATTATGATAAATGTTGTATCAGGTTGAAAGAATATATTCTGCAAAGAAAGTAGAAGGACTGAGAAGTAGAATTCAGAGTCCTCAATATTAAGTCAGCTTTGCTTACTTTTTAAATAAATCAAATAAAAATAAATCTGATAAATAAAAAATTCAGTAACAATACAAAATCCAAGGATGTATCCAAGTTAGTAAACTACTGCCTTAATTAGTAAAGAAAGATCTAATATATTGACACAATGAATCAACATGTGATCCAACAGATCTTATACTATTAACTAGATCATATTAGAAAAATTAAAATTGCTAAACCACTTATTCCTTTTTAAAAGGCACATAATGCTGATGCCACTGATGCTATAGTTTCAAAGAACTGAATCTGTAATAGTTAATCCACTACCAATGGAAATTTCATTAAAATTAAAAACAAAACCTAGAAAACCTGCATAGGACATATGCTCTATCCAATTCTGGAAAACGAATTTTCAAATGCAAAATATCAACCTTAATTTAAAAAAAAAACCTCACATTTAGATCTAACAGAAAAGAACTGAATCCTAGATGACTTGTCTATTCTCTATTACTAGAGCAGGTCTTAATAAAGAAAAGACATTTATCTAGCACTTTCAAACCTTGTGCAGTCATGTATGAGGAAGGATAAAGCGGCCATTTTAAAACTGAAGTGAAAAAGACATATGGAAGGACGCCTGGGTGGCTCAGTTGGCTAAGCGTCCTACTATTGCTTTCGGATCAGGTCATAATCTCAGGGTTTGTGATTTCGAGCCCCACGTAGGGCTCTGTGCTGACAGGGTGGAACCTGCTTGGGATTCTGTCTCTCCTTTTCTCTCCGCCCCTCCCCCACTCATTTTCTCTCTACCTCGCTCTCTATCTCTCTCAAAATAAATACACTTAAAAAAAGACATATGGAAGGATATAAACTTATATTGATTGAAAAAACCTATGTTTCTGGTGTGTTGCAGATGTTTTTACACAGCTTAATCTCATTTAATCTTTATAAACACACAAACAAAATAGGTATTGTGATTCTCATTTTTTAAAGTAAACAGAAACTGAGAAAGAACAGAGAAAGCACCCTATATCACAAAATACAGAAGTAATAGTACCAAGATTGCAACTCTGATCTGACTACAAAACCTATGATTAAAGCAGCATGTGGCAAAGATAATCTAGAAACATGTTCCTTCCTCTGGCATAGGTCTCATCCTTCTGTCCCACTTTGAATACAATATTTAAAACCCAGATTGCAGATTATGAACCAGACTGGGTTTTTGCCCCCTCCCCGTAAGCCAAGGTTAGAGAACTCTGCGTTCAATGGCGAGTACAATATGACTCTGGGGGAATAGCAGCAAGTTTCAAATGACTACAAATTCAGGTTAAATGGAGTTCAGTGAGTCATGATAATTCCATGCCACTGATAATCCCGATCTCAGTCAAGAGAAAACTTTCAAATTTGAATTCCATATTTGCCTTAGACAATTCTCTTTCAACACAAAGCAACTCTTCATACAAAGTAAGTATTTTAAAGCAGGGGACACCTCTCAATACCTTTCACCCATTTTCCACAGATAAATAGTAAAATTTTAAAATAAAGCTAACACTTAACAACCAGATTTTACAAACTAGCTGAAAATAATTTTGGGGCTTTTAAAAATATTTTTATTATCTTAAGTGTGAAGCAGCTACCTAAAATACCAAAGTAGATGAGTGAAGATAGAGATTGCTTTTCATTCCTCAGTTTGCTCTCATTCCTTGAAGTGCCTTCCTTCTTATACTTAACCTGAGCTTATCACCTTTAGGCCATGATACAAGGTAAGTTATGAGTCTCCTGGATTCTCCCTGGCAACTTACATTCCCTTTGGTCCTGATCTCTAAGAGCACACGCTTATACCAGAAAATGGGGCTGCTAAAGTAGAATCAGTTTGAAAACAAATCTCCTTAGACCCTTTCCTTCAGTAAAGCTAAATCAAATGTCCCTCCACTATCTTTAGAGTAAATATAAGGATCACTGCATAAACAACAAATTACACAAATATTAAATGAACATCTATGTGCCAAATACTTAGGTATGAGGGCTATCAAGACAGATACTAGCCTTGTGCTAGTGGAAGCTATCAAAGACTTATGGCAGCTGATTAAGAAATATGGCATACTAAAATCAACAACACAAGAAACAACAGGTGTTGGCGAGGATGTGGAGAAAGATGAACCCTCTTCACTGCTGGTGGGAAGGCAAACTGATGCAGCCACTCTGTTAAAGAGTATGGAGTTTCCTCAAAAAAAATAAATAAATAAAAATATGAGTACCAGGTGTTGTATGGAAGGGTTGAATCACTGAATTGTACACCTGCAATTAGTATCTATATGTTAGCTAACTGGGATTTAAGTTCACACTTCTAAAAAACTGAAGAAAGATGTTACTTGACAGAAGAAAAAAAAAGTTACAAATAGAAGTAACTTACAATCCAGCTATTCTATTAGTATCCAAGAAATACTATTAGATATCTCCCCCAAAAAGACAAAAATACCAATCAAAGGGACACATGCACTCTGATATTTATAGCAGCATTATCTACCATAGCCAAATTATGGACACAGTCCAAGTGTCCACTGAATGATGACTAGATAAAGAAGATATGGTACGCATGTGTACACACACACAAATACACACACACACACACACACACACACACACACACGAATATTAGCCATAAAAAAGAATGAAATCTTGCCATCTGCAAATACCATGGATGGATGTAGAGAGTATTAGGCTAAATGAAATAAAAGCAGGCAGAGAAAGACAAATACCTATGATTTCACTCATATGCGGAATTTAAGAAAACAAATGAGCAAAGGGGGTGAGAGAGAGAGAGAGAGTGAGAGGCAAAGAAACAGACTGTAAACTATACTCTTACCTATAGAGATGGTTACCAGAAGGGGGGGAATGGGTTAAACAGGTGATGAGGAATAAGGCATGCACTCACTGTGATGAGCACCCGGTGATGTATGGAAGTACTGAATCACTTCATTGCACACCTTAAATTAACACTGCACTGTACATTAACTAACTGGTATTTAAATAAAAACTAAAAAAAATATTCCATAAAATTACTAAATAAATAGCAGAAGGGTAAGATTAGTACATAAAAATATATATACGATTATTAAGTAGGTTACAAATTTGACTCCAAAGCAAAATGGGTATCTTACTGGTTCGGACATGGTATAGATGCTCTTCTACTTATAAACAGATTAGTTTCCAAAGAGTTATCATAAATGCATTTTAATCATATGTGCAAATTTTTAACTACAACAGCAACTGCTAATATCATCTACTGGTAACTAGCAGAGTCGCCATACTTTGTCCCTCAATCACTGCTCCCTCACAACAGGTCAGTTTTTCATGTCTACCACAGTCCCTTTGCTGAAGGGTCTTGAGCAGAAGAACCTGCGTGTGTGTGTACAGTGACAACCCAGATGCCTTCCTGATTTCAGATCTGGAGGAAATTTTACTCTGGATCTGTATTAAAAGGCCACTCTGAGATATAATGGACTACATCCTCAACAATATTCCTAATGGAATTACAATAATAACTTTTCTCATTTCCTAGGTGTCTCAATGGAGGCCTATGGATTACCACTGAAGAGAATTTCTATAAAAGCAATTTTATAAAATAATGTAGCCAAATATAATATTTCCAGTAGCTTTATAAAGAACATGCATATCTTTCAAGCAGCTCCCAATTAGAAAGAAAGAAAGAAAGAAAGAAAGAAAGAAAGAAAGAAAAGGAAGGAAGGAAGGAAGGAAGGAAGGAAGAGAAAGAGAGAAAGAGAAAGAAAGAAAGAAAGAAAGAAAGAAAGAAAGAAAGAAAGAAAGAAAGAAAGAAAGAAAGAAAGAAAGAAAGAAAATAGGAAAGTCAACTCTTGGAAGAACAGTCTAAAAATCTGAGAATGAGCTTTTAAGACAATTGGCATCACAGTCATTGCTTATGCAAGTTTTGTGTGTAACAACTCTTTACTGTAATCCATAAAATAGGAAACTAAAGTGTTCAGATTAAGTTTCGAGGTTTTAGTAATTATATCTAAAATGAGTGTAGTAGTTAGTGGACAATGAAAACAGATACAATGCTTTTTAAAAGAGCTATTTATTTTTCATGAATCTCAAAGACACTACAATTAGAGGAATAAGTCAAAGGCCACAGTTATTGTATATGGCATGCGTAATAAGAGACACACTATGTAAACAACATATATTGATTGGCTAGATTCACTAAATTAAGTGAGATGAGAGAAAAAGCAAAAACAGGACCTTGACGGAGAATATACTCTGCCTGAAAAACTTGATTTACTCTGAACACACCACTAGATAATCAGAGTACCTTTTCTTCAACTTCAGAGGAGTTTACTGAATCTGAATACTTAGGATACCTCATACAAAACTGAAATTCAGTTAAGTTAAAGAATAGAAGATTATGTTAACAGGGATTCCTTTTTTTAAAATTAGAGTAAAATAATACTTTTTAGTCTGAACAATTCACAGGATTAGAATCTGTATTTTCAAAGTTGCTTTCTAAATACAGATAAGATGAATATATACTATACTAAAATGGTATTTTAGTAATTATTGGTTACAAGTTTCTGTTAGAACTCTTTTATGGATTTCTATTATAAAATTAGAAGTGTATTCCTACATAAAAAATATTAAGGTACTCATTATTATGAAGTCTCATTTGTTTTGCAGCAAGTATACAGTCTTAGAGAAGTAGGGAAAACAGAAGTTGCCAGCATGTTATAATGATTTCATATGAGCTCAACATGCCAGTCAAAACCTATGAAAGCTTGTTACCCTGAGTGGTGGAGAAAGAAATAAAGAATATATATACATTTTTTTTTAGAAAGAGACCATTTTTAGGGCAGTTTTGATTCACAGCAGAACTGAGAGGAGGGTACAGAGATTTTTCACCCCCCGCCCGCCCCCACTACCATATGCAGAGCCTCCCTCGCTGCAACATCAGAGTTCACCCTTGGTATTGTGGATTCTATGGGTGCGGACAAATGTATAATGACATGCATCCATTATTATAGTATCACAGAGATTATTTTCATTGCCCTCAAAATGCTCTGTGCTCTGCCTGTTCATCCTTCCTACCACTGCCAACTCCGAGAAACCTCCAATCTTCTCATTATCTCCATAGTTTGCCTTTTCCAGAACGTCAGAGTTGAAATTATATAAATAATTCCACATTGTTGGAATTATACAAATTGCCTTTGCAGATTGGCTTCTTTCAATTAGTAATATGCATGTCAGGCTCCTCCATGTATTTTCACGGCCTGACGGATCATTTCTTTTTAGCACTGAGTGACATTCCACTGTCTGGATGTACCACCATTTATTACTCTATTCACCTACTGAAGGATACCCTGGTTGCCTCCAAGTTTTCACAATAACTAGTAAAGCTCTATAAACATCCACGTGCAGAGTTCTGTATGGCTAGGAGTTTTCAACTCCTTTAAGTAAATACCAAGGAGCACTACTACCTAGCCAAAAGGTTGGTTAAGAGTATGTTTACTTATGTAAAAAACCACCAAACTGTCTTCCAAAGTTAGTATACCATTTTGTATTCTCATCAGCAATGAATGCGAGCCCGTGTTGCTCCACATCCTTGCCAGCACTGGACACTGGAAGTGTTCCAGATTTCGGCCATTCTAATAGGTATGTAGTGGCATCTTGTTTTATTTAACTTGCATTTCCCTGAAGACATAATGGGAAGCATATTTCATATGCTGATTTGCCATCTGCACATCTTCTTTGGGGAGGTTTCTGTTAAAGCACACCTTGGCCTACAGTTTGCTTTCTTACTGTTGAGTTTTAAAAGTATCTTCTAGGGGCACCTGGGTGGCTCAGTTGGTTGAGCGTCCGGCTTCGGCTCAGGTCATGATCTCACAGTTCGTGGGTTCGAGCCCCGTGTCAGGCTCTGTGCTGACAGCTAGCTCAGAGCCTGGAGCCTGCTTCGGATTCTGTGTGTGTCTCTCTCTCTGACCCTCCCCTGCTCGTGCTATCTCTCCCTGTCTCTCAAAAATATATAAAAGTATCTTCTATATTTTGGATAGCAGTCCTTTATCAGATGTGTCTTTTGCAAACAATTTCTCACAGCCTTTAGCTTGTCTTTTCGTTCTGTTGATACTATGTATTTTCAATCTGAAAATATCTGCCACCATGTGAAATTTCTTTTATTTGGTGGCAAAGAATGGGAATCTATGAATTTTTAAGACCCAGAGTAAGAACTTGCACTCTTCATTATCAAATAAAAGTAAAAGAAAATTTACATGGCTACTTAGTAAAAAACATACTAATTTGGAACAAGATAAAAGACCTCAGGCTGAATAAAAATTGAGCTAACATATTATCTGGACAATTTCCCTACTACCGTCTCAAAGTTATGGTCCCACTTAGTCTGAATCTACATCCTGTTCTCATCAGAGCTCCTGGTGGATCTTCTCTGTCCTACGTAATCAAGTACCAAAGATCAAGACTAGCTGTGAACCATTCGATTAGCTAATTATCATTCTAAGCTAATTTACAAAGCAGACAATTTGTTCTGAAAATGGTGCCTACTGAACCACTGCTTCTGTTTTCTACCACCAACAACTGCAAGCACAGGAGGGAAGACCACCCACCCCAGCCCTCGAGCCTACAGACAGACCCCTGTATGATGATTTTTCTTAATCCCTTATGAAGGGGAAATGGCCAGAGAAGGAAGAATTAATTGACTTATATTTCCATGGTTTCTGCTCCACCATTCTCACTCTTTTATTCAGAGGCTGAGAGACTTTTTTTTTTCCTTAGAAATTTTATCCTCCAAATTACAGTGTTTAAAGCTCTTCGTAAAATCATTAAGCAAACTCAATCAGCAGAAAGAAAAGCAAATATTTGTAACTGTTTATGCCAAAAGTATTTGCATTAAAGGATCAATCCACTTTCAACACAATATATCGAGACAGTAAGTACATTTAAAAATTCTATAGTCAATCTATCCCGTCACTCACTAGCTCATTTCCTCAGGTCCACACTTCAATTTTTCTGAAGAAATTTAAAGAAATATTTTGGTAACTTACAATCTGATGTGATATTAAGGAAAAGATATGTATTGCATGTTGATTCCCAGTTTTACAACTGACTTGCTGTGAAACACCAGGCAGTTCACTCTGCAACTTATTTGTAAAATAGAGGGAAGGCAATTTATTAGCTGTTAACTCGTGGTCCTTTTGCCACATCCTGACTATGGACCATCCTGACTAGCATATTTTAAAAAGTAGTAAGTTCCATAGTTTAAAAATTGGGGAATTTCACATTAAATCCAGATTTCTACTTTCTTTTTTAAAAAAATTTTAAGACTGACAACACCAGGCCTACATTCCCAAGTGGCAATAAAGGCTGAAACTGAATAGAAGCTACCCCCTTTGCATAAAAGCATGGAACCTTGCTCTTATATCACCTGCCCGACGGTGTAGCATCTAAGTTTTTGATGAAATACATCATCACCTCTGAAGTTTCTTTCAGCTCTAACATTTAGAGTAAGCCACATAGCAAAAGATCCGTTTAACCTAAGTTTCCACTTTACTTGAATATATGGCTAATAACATCTGATCACCTTTGAAGACAAAATGAAATAGGAGTAGTGACTGCTTAGCACAGTGACATGCATGTCGAGAGTGCTTTAATAAATAGTAGAGGTTACAAACACAAGTAACAGTGAAGGAGAAGGCTCAAAAACAATTCTATGATGGTCAATCTAATCTACATCAAAACTGACATGCTGATTCTTCTCTTCCTAACACAACACTGATCGCATCAAAAATCTGCTACTAGCCTCTAATTTTTAGAGATCAAGTCTTTATTCACTATGTGTAAAATAAGATGCAGAGGAAAAAAAAAATGAAGGTCCTGAGTAGGCTTACCTCAAGATACACTTTAAAATTATGATAAACTTGGAGTGCCTGGGTGGCTCAGTCAGTTAAGTGTCCAGTTTTGGTTCAGGTCATGATCTTATGGTCTGTGAGTTCAAGCCCTGCAGCGGGCTCTGTGCTGACAGCTCATAGCCTGGAGCCTGCTTCAGATTCTGTCTTCCTCTCTCTCTGCCCCTCCCCCGCTCATGTTCTGTCTCTCTCTCTCTCAAAAATAAACATTAAAAAATATTTTTTTTAATATGGAAAACTTTTTGGCATGCAGTTTTCAGCAAAATCTGCTGTAGCGCTTTCTGTTCCAATAAGGGCCATTCTTAGTTGCCATGAATAATTAAAGATGCATTCAAAAGTTTCTACAGGGATGGGGGCTTACTAAAAAGTTTATATACCCATGGGAATCCAATAGAAAGTAAACAGCCAGGGACCAGAGAGGCCAGTAAATGAAGAACACTGGGAGCACCAGCCATTCCTTCAACTCTATGTTTCTTTCTACTGGTCAATCTGATTCTGTGCTTGCATCCACTCTATTCATTCTACACCACCCTACTCTACCAAAATGCTAGAGTCTATCGTCTCCTAATTTTAAAATTTCAAGCACACACAACCCTTCACCTTACCACCCTCCACATCACTATCTCTCTGTATCAAGTCTTGCTAACTTGCCTGTTTCTTGTGAGTCATATTTCTGAGAGAGGCAAAAAATTAAAAATAAAACTACGAGGGGTGCCTAGATGGCTCAGTTGGTTAAGCATCAGACTTCAGCTCAGGTCATGATCTCGTGGTTTGGGAATTCAAGCCCCGTGTCAGGCTCTGTGCTGACAGCTTGGAGCCTGGAACGTGTTTTGGATTCTGTGTCTCCCCTCTCTGCCTCTCTCTCTCAAATAAACATTTAAAACAAAATTTTTAAAAATAGAAAATAAATAAAACTACCATACAATCCTACAATCCCGCTTCTGGGTATATAATCAAAAGAACTGAAAGCAGGGTCTCAAAGAGATAGTTGTTTGCACATTCATGTTCATAACAGCACTGTTCACACCTCTTGTGGAAGGTCCATCAACAGATGAATGGATAAACATAATGTGCAATATTGTTTAGCCTTATAAAGGGAAGATATCCTGTCACATGCTACAACACAGATGACCCTGGAAGACACTTTCACAAAAGGACAAATACTATGAGCCCACGTCTATGAGGTATCTAAAAGAGTAACCAAATTCATAGGAAAAGAAAGTAGAATGGTGGTTATCAGGGGCTGAGGGAGGGAAAATGAGGGGAAGTTGTTTCATGGATATAGATTTCCAGTGTTGCAAGATGAGGGAATTCTGGATATATGCCGTGCAACAATGTGAATCTACTTGACACTATTGAACTGTACACTTAAACGCGTTAAAATAGTAAATTTCAAGTTACATGTTTTTTTATCACAATTAAAATTTTTTTTTTAATTTTTGAGAGAAGGAATGAGATTTGCCCAGGTAATCTTTGAAGCAAACTATACAAGTACGGACCAGTGGCAAGCCTAGGGACTGACTGCTGGTATACTTATTTGACAACTTTTTATTAAGTGCCTACCGTTTCCAACACTGTGCTAAGTTCTCAGCCAGGGGCCTGCTCCTTCTCTGTTCAGCTGGCCATACCTACTCACTAGGCTTTCCTTACTTAAAAAGGGTTGATAATCAGTATCTCTAAAACCATGGCATTTTCACTTTTGTAAGTAAAGTGCGTATTTTTATTGCCTTGTATCCTGCTATATCGTTAAATAAAGGGTTTTTAATTTTGTTTTTTTGTTTTCTTTGTCCCTGGCTGTTGCTACTGTCACTCTGCTGAAAAGATACAGTGCAGTTCTTCCGAAAGTGCTGCGAAAGAGCACTTGAAGAAAGCAATTCTAGGGCACAGAGTCCTTAAAAGAAACCTCACTAACTTCAAAATTAAGTAAGCGGCAGCAGTACAACACCTTCCAATTCAAAGCAGTGTGAAACAAAACAAGGATCTCCTTCAGACTCTTCTTACTTGGCCCACATACGAGGGTACAAAGAGATGGAATTCCTACCATTAAGTAATTTCATTGGCCTCAAATCTGTAACTGTAGGAACTATTACTTCAAAGAGTGGTTAAACTACTTGCAGAAGCTGCTGACTACAGACCTGCATTAAATAAACTGCCTATTAAAACATGTAACACAGGCTTAGGCAGGAAGGTTTTCAGTCCCTATCTAAGTGGATACTCCTGCCCACTCTCAGCCTCTGTGACCCTGTCTCTCAGTTTTCTTCTCATCACTAGCAGTTCCTCTGGGCTCCTCCTCAGCGAGTCGTCCTTTCCTCCCCAGCCCTGAACAGAGGCGTCTCCGCAGCTGCGGCGCGGCTCCTCTTCCCCACACCACTGCCTGAGGGAATGGGAACTCACACCTAAGCTTCCACCTGCCCGTTGATAATTCTCAAATCTACACCCTGAACCTTGACTTCTTTCTTTGGGTTCAGATCCATGTATCTTACCACCTCGTGAAAGGTCCTCTGTCAGAAAAAAAAATGTCAGAAATCAGTGACAAAAACTAACCTAATGAGCTTACCCTTTCTCACCATCCCTGATGTTCCTGAACTCTGCATTCCGTTTCTGATTAATAGTAAAAAGCCACCAGCTGCCAAACATGAGAAGAATTCTAAACGCCCTTTCTACCTACCTGAACCCCTACCCATATTCCCGGAACACCCGTGGTAACAATCAATCCCAAGCCTTTTTGATCTACTTCAAATACATCCCTTTCTTTTGAATCCATCTGCCATGGCCTTGGTTAAATCCTAATTTTCACCTGGGCACACATACCTGGTCTTCACATTGCTCCAGCCCTAGCAGTCCCAAAACTAAACTTTATCAATTCTCCTCATTTAAAGTCTAAACTCCCTAGAAGTCTGACAGTAAGCATAATCTGATTTTTGCCTATGTATCCTAACTATGACAATTACACATTATTCCCTGCATGAATGTAAACTCCTTATGTACAAGGGCTATATAGTACCATTACAATCACAATAATTGTGCTGGATGTCAGGTACTTCTCCAGTCTTTCTCGCCTGGCTTCACACCTACCCAGCTTTCAGAAATATTAAATTACTTGCAGTTCTGCCATTATGCGATGCCCTCCTGCTTCTGTACCTTTATGTACACTGTGCCCCTTTTAAAATGCCTCACTTTATCCTCACCTGAGTCGGCTTTATACTGATCTTTGAGATTGCGTTGAACTATCACCTCTTTTAGAAAACTTTTTTCTTTTTGTAAGTTTATTTATTCTGAGAGAGAAAGCATGGCACAGCAAGGACAGAGAGTTGAAGGAGAATCCCAAGCAGGCTCCACACTTACAGTACAGAGCTCAATGTGGGGCTCAAACTCATGACCCACGAGACCATGACCTGGAGAGAGATCAAGAGCCGGGAAGCCTGACCGACAAAGCCACCCAGGCACCCCTAGAAAAAATTTTTAAACCATTGCTCCTAATATTCCATTGTGTTTCCATAGTGCCATATGTATTTACTGGACTATACTGTAATTGTGGATTTATTTGCCTGTCTTTTCCACCAAACTATGAGGTGCATAAGGACAGAAACAGTGACTATCTTTAATGTATTCCCAGTACCTAATACAGTGCGTGGCCCTTAGCAGGCCCTATATAAATATCCAATAAATACAGCATGAATCTGTCTTGTAATAGGAATCCCACATTACATCTCTACATTGCCAGTCTGAGTTTGTGATCAAACAGAAAACAAGAGATAGAAGAATATCTCTCTTAAAAAATATATATAATATTCTACTGTGTAACATTTTAGATTCAAAAGGAAATATACCCCAAATGCACAGTCATCTCAATTCTATTTTGGAGATAAGTTATGTATTTAATCTTGAATAACTCTCTTTAAATTGTATATGTTACTTTTAGAGAGGGAAAAGAGAGGATAACATTTCTGGCCTAAAAATTATGTGTATCACAACAAAATATTCCACACTCATTTCAAAGATGTCCCAGTGTCAGCTATAAAAACTAATTTTTAAAAATATTTTCTTCGGGGTCTGGGTGGCTCAGTCGGTTAAGTGGCCAACTTCAGCTCAGGTCACGATCTCACAGTTCGTGGGTTCAAGCCCTGCATCAGGCTCTGTGCTGACAGCTCAGAGCCTGGAGCCTGCTTCAGATTCTGTGTCTACCTCTCTCTCTGCCCCTCCCCCTCTCATGCTGTTTCTCTCTGTCTCAATAGTAAGTAAAAAAATATTTAAAAAATTTTTCTTTTAAATTAGCTATATTCAGTAAAAACTATTTTTTTCCAAAGGCTCAATAAATTAAACACTGTCCTATCAAACCAATTTATGTTTATAAGTACTGCCTAAATCATTCCATTTTATATCAAGTTGTTTAAAACAGGCCCCTCATCAGAAAGTAAATATAAGGAGATTTTAAGATCGATGGATAGAGCCAGAGACTCCGTCTGCATCTTCTTACTCCACCACACACATTAATGGAACTCAAATTATAATCATAAATGTTATGTTAACAGAAGAGCTGAGTTTTTAACCACTTTTGTCAGAGTACCAAATATGGACTCCCACAGCCATGCTACTGATTCAGGACACAAGGAGGAGAGCCAAAGCCTCGCCCACATGGAAGAGAAGAAAAGTATCATTACAGCTCTCTTCACAAGACTTGCTTCAAGCTTCCTCTTTAAAAAAAGAATCATTTGGTAACAGCTTTATTATCTGAGGACAAAAACAAGGCTTAAAATTCACTTAAGTGCTCAACCTTGTGCTCCATTAATATTCTATCCTTTTGCGGTCACAAATTTTAGAAGCAAAATGCTAACAATCGGAGGACAACTTTCCTTTCACATATGCTGAAAATATCCGCTTCAGTTAGCAAGTTGCTTTTTTTTACAGAACTGTATAGAAACAGTTTCAAACAGAGAGGAGGCAAACCACAAGAGACTCAAATACAGAGAACTGAGGGTTGATGGGGGGCCAGAGGGAAGGGAAAAATAAGTGGTGGGCATTGAGGAGGGGACCTGTTGGGATGAGCACTGGGTACTGCATGTAAGCAATGAATCATGGGAATTTACTCCCAAAACCAAGAGCACACTGCATATATTCTATGTTAGCTAACTTGACAATAAATTATATTTAATAAATAAATAAATACCACAGAGTAACTTATTGAAAAATAAGTAAATAAATAAAATTTTTGAAAGCTGTCCTTCTATGTCTAATAAATCAATTTAGTATCATATTTGAGTATAAAAAATTTTTTCAATTTTTTCTTAATGTTTATTTATTTTTGAGACAGAAAGAGACAGAGCCCAAGCAGGGGAGGGGCAGAGAGAAAGGGAAACGCAGAATCCGAAGCAGGCTCCAGGCTCTGAGCTGTCAGCACAGAGCTTAACACGGGGCTCAAACTTGTGAACCATGAGATCATGACCTGAGCCAAAGGCAGTTGTCTCACTGAGCCACCCAAGCTAAGTACAAAAATTTCTATAATAGTTTTTAAAAAGAGAAACAATTTGTTAGCAAACTGAAGAAGACTTTAAGTTTTCTTGAATTTTAGCTGGAGATGCTTTCTACAAAGTTAAAATGGTCACATGTAAGACAGAGTATTCTTTGGTTTCTCGGTCTGACAAAAAATTTCCTTCACACATATTTTTCTTTCTGAGAGCAAAGGAACAAAAGAGCATTAAATCAAAACATAATGCTAAAATGCAAATGATTTAAAATTCTAATAGCAAATGTATCTTTATTTGAAAACTTCTCTTGAATAACCTCCTTAATAACATGATGAACATGACTTCCTACATAAAAGTTAACAAAACTAAGATGAAGTGTTTTGAGAAGATAGTGCCATACAGATTCTGAAATGCTAAGTCCTTACTCCTTTATGGAAGTAGTTTTGTGTGGAGGCAATAAATCACAAACATATCAGAAATGTTCTTGTGTCCTTTTCCCAATTTCTGAAGGATGGACAATTTTAAAAACACAAGAGTAGAATAAGCAGCATAAATGAATTCAACTTTGGCATCAAAAATGTTCTATCTGGCCAAACCTAGTTTTAGTATCTTGTAACCATTAAGCAGAAAGTTTAAACCTTATTTCCATTTTAAGTCCCTCCTCAGGTACAAAGGTTGAAATATGCATTCTAGATTAGTAAAGGAAAGGCCTGATCTCTTTGTAGAGGTTTTTCAGCAGAGGTTACAAAGATCAGGATAGAACAGCATGCTTTGTAACTGAAATGAAGGAAAACATATGATAGTAAGAGAGTAATTTTTTGATCGAGTAGCCGTTAGCTTTTCTTACCCTGAACTGTATTTTTGTAGAAGTTACTACTTCAAATCAATAATAAAATGACAGAAAATAGGTTTTTAGAGTGTTCCAAGTAAACAAAGCCATAATTTCTAGTAAAAAAGGAAAACCTATTAAACACTCCAATACACACTAAACCCTCCCGTGGGCAAGCCTCCATGGAAAAATATAAAAAGATTTAGTTGGATTTTCCACTCAGTTAAATCAGTCCTATAACTAATGAAATGATGGCTCTAAAAACCTCATAAAAGTTAACACTATTTTAATCATTTGTCTTCTTAGTATCTGAGTTAGAAGAAAGACTCTTTAGAAATAAGAATTCAGATCCCATAGAGTTGTAATGTAAGAAAATAAAACCATAATCTGCTTATCTTCCCTTAAAAAATAATATGATATCAGATTATTTCTTTAACTCAGAAAAAAGGGTAAGTGGAATAAGTCACATATAAAGATGTATAATCAAAAGATAAAGTACACTTTGTATCGTGAGCTGCAAAGGCAGCACTCATATTTTAAAGCAAAATCCAAAAATTACAGTTCCTCAGTAAGAAGTGTGGCAGAAAAGCAGTTTGTTCATTAAGTTTTTCAGGAAAACAACTTACATTATCACCTGGTAATATCTAGTATTATTGGCCTCATGAGGCTATGTGGTCACTACACAGAAATATAAACACACTTGGAATAAAATTAAGAGACTACCTAAAAGAGCCCTTATTCTATATGGCTAATGTTTCAGTACTTATATAACAGAAGCAAAAACTAGATTAAAAGTATTCTGCAATGGTCCAAATATCATTTCAAGTTTCTCTAATTTACAACAGAACACAAAGTATTTATTTAATACATAAACCTAGAAATCATGTATGAGGATGTACATTTCCCAAAATGTATCAAAGAATATTTGAATAAATATACTCAAAGAAAAATAAGTTACAACTAAGACTACTTAAGGGCTTAACAACTAGACTGAAACCAGCAATTAAGGGACAACAGTGACATCTAGTGGACATTTCAAATACAGGCCACACACGTTGCGGATCAAAACATTTTTTGTGTGCCACAGATTTCAAACTGCCTGAGGACTTATATGACCTTTAATTTTAAAACAAAACAAGCCAGCTCTGCTCCCCAAAGGCTTCTCAGTATGAGTGACCCAATCATGTGATAAATAAAAAATGTTTAATAAAATAGAAAAAGTACATATCTGAAGTCTTTAAAGTACTAAACACTGATTAAATGTTATCATATATGACTAAAAGAAGGGCTAGCAAAAGGTCCAATGTAATTATAAAAAGAATTTAAAATATTCTGAATAGAAAAAGCACTGGAGTGAATGAATAAACTTACAAAAAATGAAGAACTGATCTATTTGTGAATTTATTTAAGTATAGAAACTATATATTAACCAGTATCGATAGACACAATAAGAAATGTTTTTAAACTAAAAGAATCTTATTTGAGACAATTTTTCAAAAATCAATTAGTGCTCAATAAAATTTATAGGTTCATTCTTTAAAAGTAAAGGAAAATGGGGCCCCTAGGTGGCTCAGTCAGTTAAGTGTCCAACTTCAGCTCAGGTCACAGTTTGCGAGTGCAAGCCCCGAGGTGGGCTCTGCACTGACAGCCCAGAGCACGGAGCCTGCTTTTAATTCTGTGTCTCCCTCTCTCTCTGCCCCTCCCCTGCTTGCATTCTGTCTCCTCTCTCAAAAATAAATAAAAGCATTAAAAACAAAAAAGCAAAGGAAGGTAAGTGGAATAAGACTAGGTAGTCATCTCAAAAATGAGAAACTTAACTCAAAGGATGAAAAAAACAAAACAAAAAGCCAAAATACCTGTGGATGACAATGTCCTTACTTATTCTTATTTGTCAATACATAAACCAATTTCACAAGAGAACACCACCACATTTAATGAGTAAGTAACAAAAATATATGTGATTTTTATTAAGTATTTTATTACTAACTCAGGGAAGAAATAGAAATGTAGAGACAGAATCTTATAAACACGAAGTCAAATAAGAGTCCAGGCCACAAATTAGATATGTCTTCCAAACATCACAGGTGCTTCCAGGTCTCTCAGAACCACCTAATTTAAAAGATTTTAATGATTATTTGAGCTCAAAGATTTTCTGACAAGGAAAAAATGAGAAGGGCCAGAACTTTACAAACACGAAGTTCGAACTCATTGAAAGTACCTGAATGTAAATATTTTGGGACTAACAACATTCAAGTCACAAAAGCGTTATCCTAATAGCTTCAAAAAGTGACACAGCATATGAATACAATGGGGATGGAGTCAAACAACGGACCGCCGCCCAGGAGACAAAAGATGAAGAACTGAAACGGGCAACAACAGGGACGGGTTGTCAGAAACCGAGGCTGAATGAAAGAGCCTTGTGGAAAGTTACACCTTCCGTGATTTCATTTGTATGACGTGCTAGCACAGGCAAAACTGACCTATATAATGAATGAACGAATGCGTGAACAAACGAAATTAGAGCAGCACTTCCCTCTGAGCGCAGGATAGAGGTAGAGATGGATCAGCAAGGACTATGAGGAAATTTTACACAGTAAAGAAAATATTCTGTATTTTAATAGAAGTCTGGGTTATAGATATGTTTGCATTTGTCAAAACTCAAATAATGCAAAATGTACATAACCTGTACTTTTAAAAGATGAACCTGAAGCAAATATTCATAACTCCAGTTACCACATATTGTGTTAAAGTGTTTAGAGTGATGTGTACACAGAGCTACAACTTATTTTGAAATGCATATAAAAATTATATGAATTGATGGACAGACTATAATAATGCAAATATAGCAGAACCTTCACAATTATAGATAGAATTTAAGAGATGAGCATGCTGGGGGGCACCAGATAATCCTTTAAACTTTCCTGTATGTCTAAAAATGTCCATGATACAACACTGAGAAAAAAGTTAAGATGACACTCAGAACTCAAAAAATATTAAATATAAAAAAATTAAAAATTATTTCTTATTAATTTTCCTTTTATATACTAATATTTTAATCTGTCCAATCGAATGTCAAAAGTAACCATTTTATAAAGAGCAAAAGTTACAGGATAACATATTTTTAAACATGTGAAAGACATACCCGAATTTCTTGAAGATTGTGAAAATTATTTCCTACTCTGACTGAGATCTTGCTTGGAGTATAGCTTTCATCAGATTTGTAGTCTGCATAAATACATAATGTCTTCACTGTTGTTTTTCTTCTAAATGCAATAAAATAAAAACATGCTCTTTACCACATGGGAAAGATTATATCTAAAACATCTTCCAATCATAGTTCACTCAAATGAGTACTTACTTCAATAAACAATGTCCATTTCCTTTCATTTTAACAATGATGAAAATGAAGAACAAGTAAAAATACAAATACACATCATACAGGCATCTCTTATCTAGAACATGGTCAAGAACCAAATGTAAGCAAATTAAAAACAGTTAAGCTAAAATAATAGGTACCTTAACGTGCAAACAAGCATTAAGAATTTCAGTCCTCTTCATTTATATTTTACACAAATATGTAACTTTAAAAAGCTTGGTTTTCTTTACTAAGTACTTAATTTCCTATGTCAATACTTGAAAATAACTAGCTAAGAAATTAAGTCCAGCAAAACCAAAGTCATTTATAATATAATTTTATAATATATAATATATATTATAGCACATATTCTATAATAGTCTAGTGTTAAAGCAAAACCTATTATGTTATACAATAAAATTCTGTTTTTAATATCTATCTATCTATCTTAGGAAGATAAGCAAAGCCTATAAAACACAAAATTAATCTCAGAAAAAAAAGCAAGTAGCCAAAAAACATGAAAATATGTTTTAATCTCTAATAAAGAAATAGAAATTAAACTACACAGACATCAGTTTTCTTATCATACTGGAAAATATTAAAGTGACTGATAAAACTCAAATCTGATTAGAAAAAGTTACCGTCATAATGAGCTGGTTAGGCACACGGCCTTTGACCCATGAATTCAACTCCTAAGAATACATTAAGAAACAAAAATAACACAGGTACTTAAAAATGGACACAGAAAAAATATTTACTATATTGGGCTTAAATTACTGAAAAATTATAAACAACCCAAATATCCATTGCAATAGGTAATTAGTTAAATAAATTACAATATATCCATCCAATGAAATCCTATATAACTATTTCAAATAATCACACACATATATAAGTTAGGGGAAAAGCAGATTACAAAACAATATCTACAGAAGGACTGCATTTTGGGGAAAACAAAAAGTGACTATTTTGGTGGAACAGATCGATGAGAGAGTTTTATTTTCTTTATGATTTACATATTGTATTGAATAACTTTTTACATTAAGCATGCGCTATTTGGGTCATTAGGAAACAAAACCACTAGATAATTTTAAACATCAACCAAAAAAACCATTAAGAAGTCTATTTAAACATGCTTTAAAAGCTAAGTTCCGGTATAAATGGGCACTAACTTATTAACAATGAGCTCCTTGAACAGAAGTCGTCTGTGTCAAGAGTCAACCAATAAAAACAGCAGGGGGTCTGTAGCTCTTAGTGAGGGGACCAAGCTTGTAGAGCCCAAGCTATTCATCAAAAAGGAATGGGGAAAGTTAAGGACTTTTCTTCAAATAATAAAGACAGATCAAGATGTAAAACACTAAATGCCCACCAACTGCTGACAGGATAAATACCATTACCAGGTTTTCAGAAGAGGCCAGAGGTATCAACCTGACATCTTTCTCTTTCTGTTGGGCCAGGAAGGAGACAGGAGAGGAAGCAAGGGAAGAGGGGAAAACCTGAAGGGCATAAAAAGATCTTTTCCTGATGAGTCTGAAGAAGGCAGTGAAAGGTTTTTCTTACTATGGAGAGATCAAAAATCATGAAGATTACTCTTGAAGACTTTTGCTTTTCTTTTTTAACAAAAGTGGATCTAAAGGACCAAGTTTTCTATTGCTCAGATAATTTTATTTCCAAGTTATGAAACTGGAACATTTAAAGATAATCATGGTGAGCTTAGAAAAGCAAAGAATAATAACAACACGAATGATTATAAAGACAAACGCATCAGCAGAAAATAGCAAATGAACACTTTGGTCCAGAAGTAAAGCTTTTTATGTGTTATTTAATTCACTTCTCAACCTTGGATACAGAAGCTATTACCACCTTAACTTTACTGGTTAATAAGAAAAGAAAAACAGGAACACTCAGATTAATAGTAACTGGTTGAAGGTAAAAAGGCCAGTATGTAGGCATAGTTCGAGTTCAAAGATGTGTCTTTCTGCTTCACATGACCTTTACCACTATCACCTTGCTGTTAATTAATTATACTTAACTTACTCAACAGTCATTGATACCAATTTACAGTAATATGTACATGTCTGTAGTTCTTTAAATTTTATCTGCCATAAATTAAGATTCATATATTCCCAGAAATCATATTTATAACTTATGCTATATAATTTCATTACATCTGCAAAACCATTATCTAAAATGTACCCATAAAGCCTTTTAAAATTACTTATTACTTTTATCTTGTGGTGAATGTAAAAAATAATATTGCACAGAATATTTGACACATGCTATGTGTCAAACAGCAATGCATGTGGGAAGATTAAATACGTAGATTATGAGACATCATGACAGCTATTTAAATTGCTGAAATCATCATTATAATAGCAATCACCATATTCTGAACACTTACTGAATGCCAAGCATTGCGCTAAACTCTTAGGATAAAGTCCTGTAGGAAGGGAAGAGGGGTAACACGTCCCCATTTCTGATGACCTAAGTAACATTCCTAGCCTCTCTATTCCTCACCATGACTCCCTTTCTGCTGAGAAAGAGCTGCTGGCAGGACATACACATTGACTTTGTTCCTTCATGCCACAAATTTAATAGGGGCAGGCTCTACCTAGTCTAGCACCTTCACGACTAGATGGGCAAGTCTGTTTAATTCTAGGGTTAAATATTAGCGAATACACTTAATTATAGATGTAAGCCCCATTCTCAAACATCAGCTTTGTCAGTTTTACAAGGGTGATATTTTGGTCTCCATCTACTAACTCCTGAATAGGTTTTCCACTCTGGGAACACATGACATTGCAAGAGAAGACATTAGTGACAGATACTCCAGGTTGACAATACGACAGTACCCTTTCCCTTCCTTCGTCATGGCGTTCTGCTAAAAGATTATATTCCCTAGCTCCCCCTAAAGCTAGATACGCTATGACCACATGACTGAGTTAAGGCCAATTAGATTTAAACCAAATGACTACATTTTATAAAGAAAGTTTTTTCAACTTAAAAAAAATTGTTTTAATGTTTGTTTTTTGAGTATGAGTGGGGAGGGGCAGAGAAAGAGGGTGATACGAATCTGAAGCAGACTCCAGCCTCTGAGCTGTCACCAGACACAGGGCTCAAACCCACGCACTGAGATCATGACCTGAGCTGAAGTCAAACGCTTAATCAACTGAGCCACCTGGGTGCCCCTATAAAGAGAGTTTTTAATGTATTTTTTTTTAATTTTTGAGAGAGAGAGAGAGCGAGTGAGTGAGCACGAGTAGGGGAAGGGCAGAGAAAGAAGGAGACACAGAATCCGAGGCAGGCTCCAGGCTCCAAGCTGTCAGCACAGAGCCGGACACAGGGTGCCCCCAAGAAAGGTTTTCTTTTAAAGGAAGACATGCCCCTTTACCTTCCTCCTTCCTGCTGCCTGGGATATGAACATAATGGGTGGAATTCCAGTGGGCATCTTGAATCATGAGGTAACCTTTAGGATGGAAATCATGAGCTAAGAATGAAAAGAAAAAGAATCTGGGTCTACAGAACACTGTGGGGCTACCATACCACTCCTGAATCTCCAGGCTCCATTTATATGAAGAGGAAGAGAAAATAAGTTTCCACCTTGTTTATTTATTTTGGGGGGTAGGGGTACAGTCTCACAGTTAGTGAGATCACGACCTGACTGACCTGAAGTCAAGAGTCCAACACTCTACCCATTGAGTCACTTTGTTTAAAGAACTGGTATTAGAAGCTCTGTTACCAAAAGTTCTCATTCCTATTAATACCTTATTACATCTGCATTACAGATAAGGAAACTGAGCTCAGATTTGGGTTAAGCAAACAGTCTCATTCACACATCTAATTAAGCACAGAGCCAGAATTTGAATCTAGTTCATTCCTGGTGGACTTTGTAGTGTGCTCCAGTGGGGAAGGAGGGTGGAGACCCAGGAGCCAGCAGATTGGTCTGAGGATCCTCTGGGTCACAAGGGGCAAAACAATTCCCCTCCTTGCAGCGCATTTGGGAGAGGTGGCACAGACTCTGTGGGGGCAAAAGATATGACAGCACCATTGAACTGCCCTTGCCCTGTTCACTAACATAGGAATGGGTACATTAACTTAGGGCAGCAAACTTTGGCGCTGGCTTTGTGTTGCACTTTACCAAAAATTCATAACCACTGTGAGGTCATGTGACTATTTTCTGGGATAAACCAGCCCCTGGACCACAGTGTGGCGAGATCTTCCCCCAGAGGATCAGCAAGTCTGTGCCTTGCAGATACCTAAAATTTGGAGTTCTGAAACCCAGTCACACATCTGGGATGAAACAGCCACACAGACAGCTCAGAGGTAGGCAGGGTAAAGGTGGAGCTACGGCAGAAGCTGGGGACACAGGAGGAGCGATTGTTTGCTCTTCTGTGAGTGCTTCCTGAAGAGTGGCAGGTGCAAACTGGGATGAAACAGCAGGAGACTGCTGTTTTCACCCCACTCATCAGCACTGACTGACCTCAGTGAGCTAAACAGTGCCACCAAGTGGAGGCTGGAGCCACTTACACCAAGTCCTGACTGTCCTACAGGTGTATCTCCAACAGGGCGAGTGGACCTGAGAATCAGTGCAGCAGCAGGGACCCACCCTCAGAAGGCCAGCATAAACCCCTAGCACATACCAAGTCTGTTGGTCATAGAGGGCTGCAAAACTTCAGCTCTAAGGGAAACAGGATCTAACTTCCTTTTGGGGTTTTTTTTTTATACATAGAAAGAGGAATTTTTTAAAATTTTACTATTATTATTGCTATAGTCATCATTATTTTGGGTCAAGCTTCTTTTAATAAGCGGACCAAAACACACCTAGGATCTAGCTCCCTTTTTTTCCCTTTGATCTCCAAAATGACAAGACACAGAACTTCACCCCAAAGAAAAGAACAGGAAGAAATGATGACCAGGGATTTAATAAAAACAGATATAAGTAAGAAGTCTAAACTAGAATTTAAAACAACAATTTTAGTTAGGCTTGAAAAAAGCAGGAAAGACACTACAGAATCTCTTACTGCAGAGGTAAAGGAACTAAAATCTAGTCGGGCCTAACTTAAAAATGCTATAACTGAGATGCAACCCTGAATAGATGCCATAACAAAGAGGATGGATGAAGCAGAGAAATAAATCAGTGATACAGAAGATAAAATTATGGAAAATAATGAAGTTGAAAATAAGAGGCAAAGAAAGGTTTCAACCACAAAGGCAGACTTAGGGAACTCAGAGACTTCTTAACACATAGTAACATTTACATCACACGAGTCCCAGAAGATGAAGAGAGAGAAAAAAGGGGCAAAAGACTTGAGAAAATTATAGCTGAAAATGTCCCTAATCTGAGGAAAGACACATACATCAAAATCCAAGAAGCACAGAGAACTCCTATTAAATTCAACAAAAACTGGCTGATGACCTAAACATATCATAGTCAAATTCACAAAATACACAGACAAGGAAAGAATCCTGAAAGCAGGAAAGGAAATAAAGTCCTTAACCTATAAGGGAAGACAGATTAGACTCACAGCAGATATGTCCACAGAAACTTAGCAGGCCAGAAGGGAATGGCAGGATACAACCAACATGCTGAATGGGAAAAATATGCAGCCAAGAATACTTTATTCAACAGGGCAGTCATTCGAATAGGAGAGAGAATTTCCCAAACAAAAACTAAAGGAGTTCATGACCACTACCAGCCCAGCAACATATATTAAAGGGGACTCTCTGAGTGGGGATAAAAAGACCAAAGAAACAAAGACTAGAAAGGAACAAAGACTATCACCAGAAACACCAACTTTACAGGTAACACAATGGCACTAAATTCCTATCTTTCAAAAACCACTCTGAGTGTAAATAGACTAAATGTTCTAGTCAAAAGATATTGGGTATCAGAATGGATAAAAACAAACAAAAAAATAAGACTCATCTACATGCTGCCTATAAGAGACTCATTTTAGACCTAAAGACACCTCCAGATTGAAAGCTCATGGACATCAAAAGAAAACCAGAGTAGCCATACTTATATCACACAAACTAGATTTTAAACCAAAGACTGTAACAATGGATGAAGAAGGGCATTATATCATAATTAAGGGGTCTATCCATCAAGAAGATCTAAAAATTATAAATATTGATGCCCTCAACTTAGAAGCACCCAAATATACAAATTGATTAATAACAAATATGAAGAAACTCTTTGATAATAACACAGTAACAGTAGGAGCCTTTAAAACACTACTTATAGCAATGGACAGATCACCTAAAAAAACCAACAAGGAAACAATGGCATTGAAAGACACACTGGACGGATGGACATAACAGATATATTCAGAACAGTTTATCCTAAAGCAGAATACACATTCTTTTCAAGTACACACAGAACACTCTAGGTCACATACTGAGTCAAAGATCAGCCCTCAACAAACACAAAAAGATTGAGAATATACCATGCATACTTTCAGATCACAATGCTATGAAACTTAATGTCAACCACAAGAAAAAATTTGGAAAGACCACAAATACATGGAGGCTAAAGAAAATTCTACTAAAGAATGAATGGGCTAACAAGGAAATTAGAGAAGAAATTAAAAAGTACATGGAAGGAAATGAAAGTGAAAAAACATGACAGTCCAAACCCTTTGGGATGCAGCAAAGGCAGTCCTAAGAGAAAAGTATATTGCATTACAGGTCTACCGCAAGAAGCAAGAAAAGCCTCAAAAACACAACCTAACCTTACATCTAAAGGAGATAGAAAAGGAACAACAAATAAAGCTTAAGGCCAATACAAGATGGGAAAAAAATAAAGATTAGAGCAGAAATAAACAATATAGAAACAGACAAAAAGCAGAACAGATAAACAAAACTAAGAGCTGGCTCTTATAAAGAAGTAATAAAATTAATAAGCCCCTAACCAGACTTCTCAAAAGCAAGAGAAAGGACCCAAATGAATAAAATCACAAGTGAGAGGATAGAAAACAACCAATACCACAGAAATACAATTATAAGAGAATATTATTTTAAAAAATTATATGCCAACAAACTGGGCAATCTGGAACAAATAAAAATAGAAAATCAGAACAGAATGATTATAAGTAATGAAATTGAATTGGTAATCAAAAAATTACCAAAAACTAAAGTCTAGTACCAGATGGAGTCACAAGTGAATTCTACCTGGTATTATAGAAGAGTTAATACCAATTCTTCTCAAACTGTTAAAAAAAAAAAAAGAGACATGGAAAGAAAACTTCATTCTACAAGAAAAATTCATTCTACAAGGCCAACATTACCTTGATACCAGAAAAGAAAAAGACCCCACTAAAAGGGAGAATTATAGGCCTATATCCCTGATGAACCTGGATACAAAAATTCTCAACAAGATACTAGCAAGTCAAATTCAACAGTATATTAAAAGAACTATTCACCACAATCAAGTGGAATTTATAGGATAACAGGAATAAATCCCACTTGATCATGGTTCAATATTGGTTTAATACTTACAAATCAATCAACGTGATACACCACATTAATACAAGAAAGGGTAAGTACCATATGCTCCTCTCAGGAGATGCAGAAAACCCATTTGAAAAACTAGCATCCATTCTTGATAAAAAAAACCTTCAACAAAGTAGTTATAGATGGAACATACTTCAACCTCATAAAAGCAAAATATGAAAGACCCACAGCTAATATCATCCTCAATGGGGAAAAACAGAGCTTTTCCTCTATAGTCAGGAACAAGACAGGGATGTCCACTCTCACCATTACATAGTTCTGGAAGTCTTAGCCTCAGCGATCAGACAGCAAAACGAAATAAAAGGTATCTAAATTGCTAATGAAGAAGTCACAGTTTTACTATTTGCAGATGACATGATACTCTGTAGAAAATCTGAAAGGCTCTACCAAAAAATTGCTAGAACTATACATATATTCAGCAAAGCCGCAGGATATAAAATCAACATACAGAAATCTGTTGCATTTGTATACACCAATAATGAAGCAGCAAAAACAGAAATCAATCCCGTTTACAACTGCACCAAAGACCATAAGATACCTAGAAATAAACCTAACCAAAGTAAAAGATCTGTATTCTGAAAACTATAGAATGCTTATGAAATAAATTAAGGAGAACACAAAGAAATGGAAAAACATCCCATGCTCATGGACTATAAGAACAAACATTGTTAAAATGTCTATATTACCCAAAGCAATCTACACATTCAATGCAATCCCTAAAAAAATACCACCAGCATTCTTCACAGAGCTAGAACAAATAATACTGAAATTTGTATCGAACTAGAAAAGACCCCAAATAGTCCTGAAAAAGAAAACCAAAGCTGGAAGCATCATGGTTCCTAGTTTAAAGCTGTATTACAAAGCTATAGTCATCAAGACAGTACGGTACTGGCACAAAAAGACACACAGATCAGTGGAACAGAACAGAAAACCCAGAAAAGGACCCACAACTGTAAGGTTAACTAATCTTCAACAGAGCAAGAAAGAATATACAATGGAAAAAAGATGGTCTCTTCAACAAATGGTGCTGGGAAAACTGGACAGCAGCATGCAGAATTAAACTGAACCACTTTCTTACACTGTACACAAAAATAAATTCAAGATAGATGAAAGACCTAAATGTGAGGCAGAAATCCATCAAAATCCTAGAGAACAGAAGCAGAAGCGTTTTTGACCTCAGCTGGAGCAATTTCTTATTAAACACACTGCCGGAGGCAAGGGAGACAAAAGCAACCATGAATATTTGGACTTCATCAAGATTTAAAAGAAAAAAACAAACTTCTACACAGCAAAGGAAATAACCAACAAAACTAAAAGGTAGCCTATAAATGGGAAAAGATAAAAAGATTTATCCAATAAAGGGTTAGTATCTAAAATCTATAAAGAACTTATCAAACTCAACACCCAAAAACCAGATAATCCAGTTAAGAAATGAGCAAAAGACATGAATATACACTTTTCCAAAGAAAACATCCAGATAGCTAACAGACACATGAAAAGATACTCAACATCACTCATCATCAGGGAAATACAAATCAAAACCACACTGAGATACCACCTCACACAGGTCATAGTGTCTAAAATTAACAACACAGGAAACAACAGATGTTGGCAAGGATGTGAAGAAATGGGATCCCTCTTGCACTATTGGTAGGAATGTAAACTGGGGCAGCTACTCTGGAAAACCGTTATGAAGGTTTCTCAAAAAGTTAAAAAAATAGAACCATTCTATGATCCAGTAATTGCACTACTAGGTATTTACCCAAAAAATACAAAAATACAGATTGAAAGAGGTATATGCATCCCAATGTTTATAGCAGCATTATCAACAATAGCCCAACTATAGAAAGAGCTCAAATATCCATCAACTGATGAATGGATAAGGAAGGTGTGGTACATGTTGGAATATCACTCAGCCAGCAAAAAGAATGAAATCTTCATATTTGCAATGAAGCGCTAGGTGAGATAAGTCAGTCAGAGAAAGGCAAATACCACAATGATTTAACTCACTGTGAAATTCAAAAAGCAATCCAGATGAACATAGAGGAAGTGGGGTGGGGGGGAAGGAAAGAGAGAAGGACACTCACCATAAGAGACTCTTAATGACAGAGAATAAACTGAGGGTTGATGGAGCGAGATGGGCGGGGGATGGGCTGGATGGGTGATGAGTAATGGGTAATAAGGAGGACAGTTGTGAAGGTGAGCACTGGATGTGGAACGTAAGTGATGAATCACTGAATTCTACTCCTGAAACCCATATTGCACTGTATGTTAACTAACTAGAATTTAAGTAGAAATTTAAAAAATAATCAGCAGACATAACAGAAGGTTTGGGAGGCCCCTGAGCCCGCCATACAGATGATCACCAGAAGTCCATGGATAGCTCAGAAAGAAAACACACATGAAAGGGTATGTATTAATTTTCATGGAAGATGCTTTATAGCTTCCATAATATTCTCAACGGAGTCAGAACTTCCCCTCAGTCATACACCACTGTTCTGAAGAAGTGTCTTCTCCAGTCAGGGGATGCCCCCACATCTGATGAATTACCCCTGACTTTCTATCAAAAAAGAAAAGTGAAGGGTGCCTGGGTGGCTCAGTTGGTTGAGCATCTATCTTCGGTTCAGGTCGTGATCTCACAGTTCGTGGGTTTGAGCCCCATGTCGGGCTCTCTGCTGTCAGTGCACAGCCTGCTTCAGATCTTCTGTCCCCCACTCCCCCTCTGCACGGTCCCTGCTCACACTCTCTTTTTCTCTCTCAAAAATAAACACTAGGGCGCCTGGGTGCCTCAGTTGGCTAAGCCTCCGACTCTGGCTTTCAGCTCAGGTCATGATCTTATGGTTGTAGGATCAAGCCCCACATCGGGCTCTGCATTGAGCATGGAGCCTGCTTGGGATTCTCTCTGTCCCACTCTCTGCCCTTCTCCTGTACATGTGTGTGCTCTCTCTCAAAATAAATAAACATTTTAAAAAATAAACATTTAAAAAAGTAAAAAAGAAAAAAGAAAAGTGAGACTGTTGATGGGTTTAAAAATAAAAATTATTATTTAAGACAAAAAGAACCCCCAAGTTAGAGATGTCTGCCCATGAGGGAATAACTGCTATAGGCCTCGCCCCACTCCATAGACAATGAAATGCCAGACAATGCGTATGAAACAACTCTCTGCAGACACTGAGTAACAAGCTGCACTGAGTTTGGATAGAATGGAAATGAATGAGGTGAACCCTATGAACAATTAAAGGCAATTTCTAGACTGCAATGGAGGCTGTGAACAGCTGAACAGAATTTCTCAGTCTCACTAAGGTAAGGCAGGAGCTATCTATGGAAAAACTCCAGAAGTCTACATGGAGTGTCCGGCACATGCATAGAGTGAAACTCTACAAAGACATGCAAAGAACACCAGTTGCTGGGAAAGGAACAGTTACTGGGAAGCAGTAAGCCAAACAATTCCCAGAAGTCACAAAGGGTAGGGAATCACTGGAGTTCCCAACAAAGTGGAGAGTAAGAATACCTCTTCAAATATCTAGGACATTCATTTGAGATCCCAGAAGGGTCAAGCTTTAGTATACTTGAGGCTAATCTTGCCCAAGAGAAGTGATCTTGCAGTCTAGAAATTGCCTTTAGTTGTTCATAGGGTTCACCCCATTCATTTGCATTCTACCCAGACTCAGTGCCGGTTGTTACTCAGTGTCTGCTGAGAGTTGTTAAAGTTGGTCTCGGGACCTGTGGAGAACCTCAAGACCCTTTCAGGGGACCAACAGGGTCACAACTATTTTCCCAATAATACCAACATGTTACTTGCCTTTTTCAGAATCATTCTTTTTTTTTAATTTTTTTAATGTTTTATTTATTTTGATACAGAGAGAGACAGAGCATGAGTGGGGGAGGGGCAGAGAGAGAAAGAGACACAGAACCGGAAGCAGGCTCCAGGCCCTGAGCTAGCTGTCAGCACAGAGCCTGACGTGGGGCTCGAACCCACGAACGTGAGATCTGACCTGAGCCAAAGTCGGAGGCTTAATCGACTGAGCCACCCAGGCACCCCAAGAATCATTTTCTTATGAGTACACAGTGGAGTTTTCCAAATGCTGACATGGGATGTTGCAAAAGATTTAATGAAGAAACATAAATGAGACTCAAGCCGTTCACTCTCAAGCCAGACCATGACAGAGATTCACACACAAAAAGTAAAATAGCAACATTCTTCGATTTTTTTTGTTTTGGAAGAGACAGTTATGTTTTATTAACAAACGATATTTATGCAAACACATAATAAGTTAATCATCTCACAGACCAAACAGGGCATACCACCTATTCCTGTAAATACAGTTTTACTGAAACAAAGCAACACCCACTCATTTACCTACTGTCTGTAGCTGCTTTTGTACTACAAATTTGAACAGCTATCATTTGCAAGGCCTAAAATATTTACTATCTATCTTATTACAAAAAAGTTTGCTGAGCACCACCACAGAATAAAGGGTACTCTAGACCCACTATAAAGAGATCAACCCTCAAAAAACTCAAGCTGATTTTAAGTAACTTAACTGTCTGCCAGAACAAAATCCAATCTTTAAAAATAAAACAAAACAACAGCACTCAATGAGATAAAATTTACTATATCCAGTATCCAATAAAAAATTACTACAAAGAATTAGAAAAAAATGACCCACGATGAGAAAAAAAAATCAGTTAATAAAGATATGGAGGGGCACCTGGGTGGCTCAGTCGGGTAAGCCTCCGACTTTGGCTCAGGTCAGATCTCACGTTCGTGGGTTCGTGCCCCGCGTCAGGCTCTGTGCTGACAGCCAGCTCAGAGCCTGGAGCCTGTTTCAGATTCTGTGTCTCCCTCTCTCTCTGACCCTCCCCCTCTCATGCTCTGTCTCTCTCAGTATCAAAAATAAAACATTAAAAAAAAAAAAAGATATGGAAAAGACTGAGATGACAGAATTAAAAGAGAAGATATAAATACCTACATGTGTACAGCAAACCATTCAAACCTTGGTGGCTTAGGGGTCCCTGGGTGGCTCTGTCAGTTAAGTGTTAGACTTTGATTCAGGTTATGACCTCATGGCTAGCGGGTTCGAGACCTGTGTCGGGCTCTATACTGACAGCTCAGAGCCTGGAGCCTGCTTCAGATTCTGTGTCTCTGTCTCAGTGCCCCTCCCCCACTCAAGCTTGCTCTCTCTCTTTCTCTCTCAAAAATAAATAAACATTAAAAAAAACTTTGTGGCTTAAAAAAGATAATCATTATTTTGTTTATGAATCTGGAATCTGGGTAGCGCTCTGAAGGAAAGTTCTACACAGCATCAGGGGTGGCAACCTGACTTGAGATCTAAAGGATCTGCTTCCAAGATGATTCACGAATATGGCAAGAAAGCTGGTGCTGGTTGTTGGCTGAGAGCTTAGCTAAGGCTTTGGCCTTTGGTTCATTGTTTCATGGGCTTCTGCATTTGATGTGGGTTTTCTCAAAGCATGGCAAATTGTTCTCACATAAAAGAGAGAAAACATGGCAGAAGTTATACACTTTTTATGACTTAGGCTTAGAAATGGCAGTGTTCTAACAGCTTTACCCTCAGGCAAGAAATCCACAAGGGCCCAACCAGTTTCAAGTGAGGAGACAAAGATGCCGTCTCTTGATTAGGCAGCAGCCACGCTTTAGAAGAGCATGTGTATTAGAAAGTAATTATTGTGAGCACATGGAAAATATAGTCTGCCATAAAGATGCTCAAAGAATTAAAAGAAAACATAAGCATAATGTGGAAAGATGAAAAATACTTTTTAAATGGAATTTGTAGGCATGAAAAAAATCTGAAGCAAGACATTCACTAGATTCACTAGATGGGATTAGCAGCAGTTCAAACATTGCAGAAGACCAAGAACATAATGATATAACTATAGAAACTCTCCAAAACAAACCACAGAAAACAAAGAGCTCACATCCCTCATTAAAATGAATAATAGAGGAGCCTGAGGTGGCTTAACTGGTTGAGCATTCAACTTTGGCTCAGGTAATGATCTCATGGTTCATGAGTTTGGGCCCAACGTTAGGCTCTGTGCTGACAGCTCAGAGCCTGGAACCTGTTTTGGATTCTGTGTCTCCCTCTCTCTCTCTGTCCCTCCCCAACTGATTTTCTATTTCTTTCTCAAAAATAAATAAAACTTAAAAAATATTTTTAAAAATTTTGGTTAAATGAAAATCAATGCCCATAGTCTCCTGTAAGGAGAGCACATGTGAGGGGGGTTGGGGGCAGAAAGAGAAAAAGACAGAATCCTAAGCAGGCTCCTGGCTGCCAGTGCAGAGCCTGATGCGGGACTCAATCTCATAAACCATGAGATCATGACCTGAGCTGAAACGAAGAGTCAGATGCCTAACCAACTAAGCCATCCAGGAGCCCCTAGTACCTATCTATTATTTTTTTAATAGCATCAGCACTTTGATTTTTCCATTTGCTCTGCTTATTTTTTTTAATTTATTTTTGAGAGACAGAGAGAGAGTGCGAGCAGGGGACGGTCAGAGAGAGAGGGAGACACAGAATCTGAAGCAGGCTCCAGGCTCTGAGCTGTCAGCACAGAGCCTGATGCGGGGCTTGCACCCATGAATTCTGAGATCGTGACCTGAGCCGAAGTCAGATGCTCAACCAACTGAGCCAGCCAGGCGCCCCTCTGCTTATTGAAAATAAGGGAGAAATGCAATAAACTATTCACTCAATAAATGCACAAATGCCTTTTTACAAAAATGTCTAAGTGCTAAAACTGCAGTGCTGCCACAAGATGGGTCCTAGTGTTCATCTGTTACCTAGTATTTTTTAAAAACCTAAAACTAATCAACAGAGATGATTGAGCAAAAAGTATAAACATTATAAAATTTTATAAAGCATAAAAGTTATGAATAGTCTGCAATTTGGGGAAATAGGGGAATAAATTCATGTAATCTGGTTTAATCAATTTATAGTCATGTATGTGTAAATGGTATGATTAAATTTATAAAGTTTTTTTTGTTCAAATGGCTTTAATTTTTTAAAGAGTTTTTAATTAAAGTTTATTTTTATTTTATTTATTTTGAGAGAGAGAGAGAATGTGCACATGCCTACGGGGTAAGGACAGAGAAAGGGAGAGAGAATCCCAAGCAGACTTCATGCTGTCAGCACAGACGTGGGGTTCCAGGGCTCAATCTGAAATGAAATGAAGAGTCAGTTTCTTAATCAACGGAGTCACCCAGATGCTCCTGTTCAAAGTGTTTTCTAAATGGAATTTAACATTTATCTCACTGTTAATCTATTCATCTTTCTTGGGGCGCCTGGGTGGCTCAGTTGGTTGAACTTCTGACTGCGGCTCAGGTTATGATCTCATGGTTCGTGAATTCGAGCCCCACATAAGACTTGCTGCTGTCAACAGGGAGCCTGCTTCAGATCTCCTGTCCCCCTCTCTCTCTATGCCCCTCCCCAACTCATGCTCTCTCCCTCTCAAAAATAAATATTTTTAAAAAGTGAATTAGTTAAAAAAAACTATCAACCTTTCTCTTCAAAACAAAGCAAGCCAGTATAAGTTTCAGTATTTTACTTTACATTCTTCTGTTTTTCACTCTTTCAATAAACTTCTTCATGACACGAAAATCATTATAAATGGCATGTAATTATGAATGGTGTATATTTCTTATTACCATGAAAAAAATGATTATCAAGATCATATTTAATAAAATTTGTAGAAATTTTGATAAAGGCAAACTAAACACAAACAGAAATTTTATTTTGTTCCTACTCAGCTTAATATTTTAGTACTTACCCTTTTAAACAGGTAAGTATTACTTTAAATGTTCCATATTAAACCAAACTACACTCTAATTTTTCTTTGGTAATTCTTAACAAATTTCAAAACTCTTCTCAAGAGTACTAACCCTTTACAAACTAAAAGGCAAAATACCCTCCCTATTTTCCATTTAATTACAGTATTATCCACTCAAAAAATATTTCATTTTCTTAGGATATATGGCCCTTCTCCCTCTCTCCCTTAGCATTTTCCCCCTAATTGCTGAAATTCTCTCTTTCAGTGGGGGAAACTTTTCTCTTCATTTATTTACTTAACAGATAACAGTTTTAAGTCTACCTTATTCAAATTTTCATGAAGATTATTTCTTTGTAAATTTTCAGCATGGCTGTAGAATAGTACATCTCTCCAAAGTAAAGCAGAAAAACAGGCAAGTTTTCCAAATTAAAGTGGAAAAAGTGGATGTTGAATGCATGAGTCCTACATGACACTTCAATAACTAGGGTGTCTAGTCTTGAATTTAGAGATATCCTAACTTTTAAAACTATTTCACAAAGAAGCATGGTAAACATACAGCAAAATGAAAAATAACATATTTTAATTAGACATAATCAGAATCATAAGCCCATTGTGTTAAATATGGGTTTAGAGGGTCAAATGATCTAACCATCTGTACCAGGTAAATAAATACCCAGATTCAAACTTTTTCTGACGGAAACTCAGTACATTATCTTTGATCAGATCTAATTTTTAAGAGTTTTCCTTAATAGAGGTGCCTGGGTGGCTCAGTCAGTTAAGCATCTGACTTCAGCTCAGGTCATGATCTCACAGCTCATGAGTTCAAGCCTGGAGCCTGCATCCGATTCTGTGTCTCCCTCTCTCTCTGCCCCCCACCCCATTTCATGCTCTGTCTCTGTCTCTCTCTCAAAAATAAATAAACATTTAAAAAAATTAAAGAGTTTTCCTTAATAAAGGCATAATTGGTCTCTGTGTAACTCCCATCTTTTGCACAAAGTTTTTTCTTATGAGGTTACACAAAAGAAATCTAATCTTCCACAAAGTATAAATCCTTCCAATTATATAAAGAGATCTACCATGTCTCCCACAATCTTCAGCAGAATAGATGTTCCCAATTTTATATTACATTGTTTGGTTTCAATTCCCTAATTATTCTACCACTTTCTTCTGAGCACATTCTAGCTTTATTTACCAGTGTTAAAGCGGAAAGCCAAAACGGAACATTGTACATACACCCTGAGCTCTCCCCAGGCTCTAGGCTTCCATCACCGTATCCTATGGTCAAATTAGCTCTGGTGGCAGCCACATCACACTGTTAACTAAGGTTAAACTTCCTGTCCACAAAAACTGCTTTTGCACTTCTTGTTTTATCTTCCTTTCCCATCTTGAGCTTAAGGTTTTTTTGGAAGAAAGGGGCACAGGGATGCAGATTAAGTGTAGAATTATAGATTACCATTATATTTCACCCATTTGAAATAAAATAATTACCCACTAATACAGGGACTAGTGTCCAAGGTCATTTTGATTTTAGAAACTACTTTAAGAAATACAACAAAGCTTTTATATAAAAATAACCTCCTTTTATTTTTTTTATTAAAAAAACACTTTCTTTTTCTGAATGATGCACTCTTAAAGCTCTTAGAAAGGACCACTGAACATAGGCACCTACACAAAAATGGGATATTGGAGCCTGTTCAAAGTGAGGAGTGCATTCAAATGGGGGATGGGGGTGCAGAGTAAAGTGTAGCACAGAATGTCAGAGCCCATGTGGAAGCGAGCAGAATTCTGAAGAAGAGAGCAGTCAGGTATGGGTGCTCCCCTAACTGGGATGATGAAGACATCCATACAAGGTAGCAGCATGTAAGCGTCTGTGTCTAGTGAGAAGGCATCCATGTGGTAAGGCAGCCTAGCATGGAGGTCAAGCCCAGAGGGAGAAAGAGGGCAACCACACCAGGCAGCGAAGTTCTGGAGCCACGAAGGGTGAGAAAGCTGGCCTGGCACGCAATGTCAATATTCAGGTGAACTGAGGAGAACATCCACACATGAAAGTGACTAATGTAAGGTGCCAGAGCCCGGACCAGGAGAAAAAGTTATCCACAAGAGGGGAGGAGCAGACAGGATGAAAAGGCAATGACACAGGTTGAGAGTTTAGGTGGAGTTCAGGGCACAATGAGAGAAATGGAAGATTGGTTACATACAAGGGAACTCAAGTATATTAAGAAATGATAAGAAAACTAATCAGGTTCTCTTATAAAGAAAGAAAAAAAAAAGGAGGGTGGAGCCAAGATGGCGGAGAGGAAGGGAGCTCTGTAAACTCCCCCCACACCATTTATTGAACTGAGAAGGATATTACGTTCATCTGAGAGAGCAGAAGGAGAAAATACGAACTCCAGAAGGAATAGAACCTCAAGGATATCTGAGTGAGTGGGGGCGAACGGGGGAGATCCAAAAACGGGCCAGCCCGAGACTGGCAGGGAAGGTAAGATCCCCAGCCCAACGTGGCGCAAGCCTGCGGTGCCCGAGAGACAAAGGGAAGAGACAGAGTCCGAGCACGCTCATAGAACTGTCT
>NC_043700.1:77216514-77217818 GCF_006229205.1 Suricata suricatta | reverse complement strand
GGAGATCCAAAAACGGGCCAGCCCGAGACTGGCAGGGAAGGTAAGATCCCCAGCCCAACGTGGCGCAAGCCTGCGGTGCCCGAGAGACAAAGGGAAGAGACAGAGTCCGAGCACGCTCATAGAACTGTCTCTGGGGAAGAGGTATAGAACGCTTGGCTGCGCTTGGAGACAGAAACCCGCTCCATAGATAACTGCTGGGCAGCCGGAATCCCGAAATGGGGTGGCGCAAGAGAAGGAATAGCCTCCAGCCCTAAGCCATCTCGGCGGGGAATCAGAGGCCTCTGTGACTGTGAGGAGCAGCTGCGCTGGGGAGGTGCGCTCCCCGGCGGGAAGCGGCCGGAGCGGCGACTGCGCCAGGCGTGAGCAATTCGAACTTGGTTTGGGGAACGGGACCACGGACCGCATGTCCACGGCGCACCTCGCCCCCTGCACGGACTGCGCGAATCCCGGGTCCCCACAGGGAAAAAATAGGGCCCACACCAACGGGACCCCCAACAAAGAGTCGGTGGCAGGTGGAGGCCAGGGCGCGCGCTTAGACTGTAGGAGCTCCCAGCTCATTTCCAACAGCGCACAGCGTATTGAGCAAAGCTATTGGAAACTAAGAGAGACTCGGTTTTTTGCTTTTCGTTTTTTTCCTTTCCCCCATTGCAATCGCGATCCTGACTCGGGGTGGGGACTCCACAATTGAGTCTGTGAAGGTGCTCACTTTACCTCCTGCTGCACATTTCACCTCAGGCAGGGGCGGAGCCTCTGAGAACAGACTCCTCCAAGACCTACCACATCAAACCAAGTCTATTCACCAGGGGGAGCTGCTGCTTGCTTTTTTTTCCCGTTTTTGTTTTTTTGTTTTGTTTTTTTTGTTGTTTGTTTTTTTAATATATAAAAAAAATTTTTTCTTCACTAGTTTTGTACTTATTTCTTTGTCATTATTACCTTTTTTTCCCTTTTTCTTTACTCAATTCCTTTAAATTTTACTCCTTATATTCCTTTCTCCTTTCTCCCTTACTTTTTCACCTTCTTGCAACCCAGATATATTCTCCTGTATCTCATCCTTACCTCTCCCCTAAACAGTCATACACTTTTAAACGGTCTACTGTCCTTTGTTGTCTCCGACCCCCTTTTATATATATTTTTTTGTCTTTTCTTCTCTTTTCTTTTTATTTTCTCTTCTTCTCTTCTTTTCGTCTCTTTCCCTCCCATTTTCTTTCTTTTCTTTCCCCCCTGTAATGTGTTTCTTTGTTTGATTTGTCTGTGTGTATGTGTGCTTCTGTTCCCTCGGTGTTTGTCAGTCTGTTTTCCTTCAT
>NC_043700.1:77213178-77216414 GCF_006229205.1 Suricata suricatta | reverse complement strand
AGGAGCCTACATGTCCATCACCTGACGAATGAATCAAGAAGATGTGGTATATATTCACGATGGAGTACTACATGGCAATGAGAGGGAATGACATATGGCCCTTCGTAGGAAAGTGGATGGACCTTGAGGGTGTCAAGCTGAGTGAAGTAAGCCAGGCAGAGAAGGACAGAAACCATATGTTTGCACTCATAGGTCTAGCAGGAAAACAAGAGAGACCTAATGGAGAACTAGGGGGAGTGGAGGAGGGAGAGAGAGTTGGGGAGAGAGAGGGATGCAAAACTTGAGAGACTATTGAATGCTGAGAATGAACTGAGGGTTGAAGGGGGAGCGGGGGAAAGAGGTGGTGGTGATGGTGGAGGGCACTTAAGGGGAAGAGCACTGGGTGTTGTATGGAAAACAATTTGACAATAAAATATTATGGAAAAAAAAGCAGATGATGAACTTGCAAGTAGCAGAATTGGAATGAAGATGAGAGAACAGAGTATTAATAGTTGATTAACTGTTGAAAATGGATGGCATCTAGGATGGTTTCTGCTTTGGACAGATGAATAAAAGAGAGTGTCATTAGTCAATGTTAGAAATATAAGAGAAGTAGGAGATTCTTGAAGTTGTTTAATTTTGGATTGAATTAGAAACGATGTTGAGTGTTAAGTATATAGAAATACAATTTGTCATTAAGTGAGGTAAAATGAGATGTGGATTATTGACTTTAAGTTTTTGCATGGACTCTCTTCGGAGAGTGTATAAAACACAAAGAAGGAAGGAGGCAGAGTCTTGAGCAAGCCAGTACTTACAGGATAGACAGACAGTAGAAGAGTTGCCTACAGAGGAAATTGCAATGATGAGATTCTTTGTCCTATCCTTAGATCATTCTTTGTTTTGTATTTGTATAATCCTAAAATGACTTGACTGATTTCAGATACAAAGATTGTAGCCAAAATATGAATCTTTTCTCAATTTGCCAAATTGTTTACATATTTCTATAGAATTGGATTTTGAAGTTGATTTATCATATTATTTTAAGAAGTTATTTTATTTTACTGAGAAGTTAGCCAAGTAGTCTAACATTAAAGCAACGCTTATACTGTGAAAAAAAAAATACTAAAATAAACCCTGTTCATTCTTGACTGGAATTGGAATTGGATGTGTCCCTATGAATTTATGATTTTGTGTGTGTATATGTAAAGACTGAGAAATAAATACAGATGTAAATATGTTTAGGCATGTACATGTATGTGTTACATACATATATCCCTTCACTGAGAAGGCTCAGAAATGGCAACATCCCGACAGCAATTAGCATATCCAATATAAGATCTGGTTTCTAAGTACTATTCTCCATTAAAATATATCTGATTTCCTTGGAAGAATAGGGCACAGAATCTTTTGCCAGAACATAGAAGAAATTGCTCAAGTAATTACAAAGACTGTCAAAAAGTACTAGTAAACTGGAAGACTCTCAAAGTCAAGTCTGAGGCAATTTGAGTACTGACACAAATGATGTAATACTAAATTTAAAGTGGGTGGTGAAATAGTAACCTCTAAGTCCATGCTGTTACTAATAATTTTGATTACAGGGGTTACTGGGTGGCTCAGTCAGTTGAGCGTCCAACTTCAGCTCCAGTCATGATCTCGCAGTTTGTGGGTTCGAGACCTTACTTGGGCTCTGTGCTGACACCTCAGAGCCTGGAGGCCGCTTCAGATTCTGTGTCTCCCTCTCCCTCTGCCCCTCCCCAAGTTCTGCTCTACCCCTCCCTCTCTCTCTCAAAAAAAAAACCATTAAGAAATAATATTATTAATATCAATTAATATTTTTTAAATTTTAAGTAGTTTATTGTCAAATTAGTTTCCATACAACACCCAATGCCCGTCCCCACAAGTGCCCTCCTCCATGTCCACCACCTCTCTCCCCCCTCCCCCTTCAACCCTCAGTTCGTTTTCAGTATTCAACAGTCTTTCAAGTTTTGTGTCCCTCTCTCTCCCCAACTCTCTTTCCCTCTTCCCCTCCCTCTGGTCCTCCATTACGTTTCTCCTGTTCCCCTGTTAGACCTATGAGTGCAAACATACGGTACCTGTCCTTCTCTGCCTGACTTATTTCGCTTAGCATGACACCCTCGAGGTCCATCCACTTTGATACAAATGGCCATATTTCATTCTTCCTCATTGCCATGTAATACTCCATTGTATATATATATACCAGATCTTCTTGATCTACACATCAGGTGATGGACATGTAGGCTTTTTCCATGTTTTGGCTATTGTGGACAGTGCTGCTATGAACGTTGGGGTACATGTGCTCCTATGCATCAGCACTTCTGTACCCTTGGGTAAATCCCTAGCAGTGCTATTGCTGGGTCATAAGGGAGTTCTATCGATAGTTTTGGAGGAACCTCCACACTGTTTTCCAGAGTGGCGGCACCCATTCCCACCAACAGTATAGGAGGGTACCCGTCTCTCCACACCCTCGCCAGCATCTAGTCTCCTGATTTGTTCATTTTAGCCACTCTGACTGGTGTGAGGTGGTATCTCAGTGTGGTTTTGATTTGTGTTTCCCTGATGATGAGTGATGTTGAGCATTGTTTCATGTGCCTGTAGGCCATCTGGATGTCCTCTTTGGAGAAGTGCCTGTTCATGTCTTCGGCCCATTTCTTCACTGGGTTATTTGTTTTTTGGGTGTGAAGTTTGGTGAGTTCCTTGCAGATTTTCGATACTAGCCCTTTATCTGATATGTCATTTGCAATTATCTTTTCCCATTCTGTCAGTTGCCTATTTGTTTTCTTGATTGTTTTTTTTGCAGTGCAGAAGCTTTTTATCTTGATGAGGTCCCAGGAGTTCAGTTTTGCTTTCATTTTCCTTGCCTTTGGGGATGTGTCATGTAGGAAGTTGCTGCAGTGGAGGTGAAGGAGGTTGTTTCCTACTTTCTCCTTGAGGGTTTTGATGGTTTCCTGTCTCACATTCAGGTCCTTCAGCCATTTTGAGTTTATTTTTGTGTATGGTGTAAGAAAGTGGTCTAGTTTCATTCTTCTGCATGTTGCTGTCCAGTTCTCCCAGCACCACCTGCTAAAGAGGCAGTCTTTTTTCCATTGGATACTCTTTCCTGCTTTGTCAAAAATTAATTGACCGTACATTTGTGGGCCCAGCTCTGGATTCTCTATTCTATTCCATTGGTCTATGTGTCTGTGTTTGTGCCAATACCATCCTGTCTTGATGATGACAGCTTTGTAGTAGAGGCTAAA
>NC_043700.1:77183059-77213078 GCF_006229205.1 Suricata suricatta | reverse complement strand
TTTGTCAAAAATTAATTGACCGTACATTTGTGGGCCCAGCTCTGGATTCTCTATTCTATTCCATTGGTCTATGTGTCTGTGTTTGTGCCAATACCATCCTGTCTTGATGATGACAGCTTTGTAGTAGAGGCTAAAGTCTGAGATTGTGATGCCTCCCGTTTTGGTTTTCTTCTTCAATATTACTTTGGCTATTCAGGGACTTTTGTGGTTCCATACAAATTTGAGAATAGTTTGTTCTAGCTTTGAGAAGAATGTTGGTGCAATTTTGATGGGGATTGCATTGAATGTGTAGATTGCTTTGGGTAGTAATGACATTTTCACACTGTTTATTCTTCCGATCCCTTAACAGGGAATGTTTTTCCATTTCTTGGTGTCTTCTTCAATCTCTTTCATAAGTTTTCTATAGTTTTTATCATATATGTCTTTTACATCCTTGGTCAGGTTTACTCCTAGGTATTTTATGGTTTTTTGTACAATCGTGAATGGGATCAGTTTCTTGATTTCTCTTTCCGCTGCTTCATTATTGGTGTATAGGAATGCAACTGATTTGTATACATTGATTTTGTACCCTGCAACTTTACTGAATTCATTGTTTAGTTCTAGAAGGCTTCCAGTGGAGTCTGTCGGGTTTTCCATGTAGAGTTATCATGTCATCTGTGAAAAGTGAAAGTTTGACTTCTTCCTTGCCACTTCTCCTGCCTTTTATTTCCTTTTGTTGTCTGATTGCTGATGCTAGGACTTCCAGCACTATGTTAAACAACAGTGGTGAGAGTGGACACCCCTGTCGTTTACCTGACCTCAGGGGGAAAGCTCTCAGTTTTTCCCCATTGAGGATGATATTAGCTGTGGGTTTTTCATAGACTGCTCTTATAATGTTTAGATAAGTTCCTTCTATTCCGACTTTCTCAAGGGTTTTTATTAGGAAAGGGTGCTGTATTTTGTCAAATGCTTTTGCTGCATCTATCGACAGGATCATATGGTTTTTATCCTTTCTTTTGTTAATGTGATGGATCACATGGATGGACTTGCGAATATTGAACCAGCCCTGTAACCCAGGAATGAATCCCACTTGAGTATGATGAATGATTCTTTTTATATGCTGTTGAATTCGATTTGCTAGTATCTTGTTGAGTATTTTTGCATCTGTATTGATTAATGATATTGGTCTGTAGTTCTCTTTTTTGGCTGGGTCTCTGCCTAGTTTGGGTATCAAAGTGATGCTGGCTTCGTTGAATGAGTTTGGAAGTTTTCCTTCTATTTCTATTTTTCGGAATAGCTTGAGAAGAATGGGTATGAGCTCTGCTTCAAATGTCTGGTAGAATTCCCCTGGGAAGCCATCTGGCTCTGGGCTCTTATTTGTTGGGAGGTTTTTGATAACAGATTTGATTTCTTCACTAGTTATCAGTCTATTCATGTTTTCTATCTCTTCCCATTTCAATTTTGGCAGTGCATGTGCATTTAGGAATTTGTCCATTTCTTCTCTGATGATTGCTTGTATTTCTAAGGGATTGGTTGTAATAGATCCTTCTTCATTCATGATTTTGTCTATCTGGGTGCTCTCTCTTTTCTTTCTGAGGAGCCTGGCTAGAGGTTTATCGATTTTGTTTATTTTTTCAAAGAACCAACTCTTGGTTTCATTGATCGGCTCAACTGTTCCTTTGGATTGTATATTGTTTATTTCTGCCCTGATCTTTATGATTCCTTTTCTTCTGCTGGGTTTGTGCTCTTGCTGCTTCCCTTCTAGTTCCAGAAGGTGCTCTGTTAGATTTTGAATTTGCGCTTTTTGTAGTTTGTTGAGATTGGCCTGGATTGCAATATACTCTTAGGACTGCCTTTGCTGCATCCCAGAGATTTGGACTGTTGTATTTTCATTTTCATTGGTTTCCATATATTTTTTAATTTCTTCTCTAATTGCCTGAATAGCCCAATCATTCTTTAGTAGGGTGGTTTTTAGCCTCCACATTTTTCGAGGTTTTCCATACTTTTTCTGGTGGTTACTTTCAAGTTTCATAGCATTGTGATCTGAAAGTGTGCATGGTATAATCTCTATTCGTTTATACTTATGGAGGGCTGCTTTATGCCCCAGTATGTGATCTATCTTGGAGAATGTGCCATGTGCAGTCGATAAGAAGGTGAATTTCCTAACTTCAGGATGCAGAGTTCTAAATATATCTATCAATTCCATCTGTTCCAATGTGTTGTTCAGGCCCATTGCTTCTTTAGTGATTTTGATCTATCCATTGCTGTCAGTGGAGTATTAAAGTCCCCTGCTATTAGCACATTCTTATCAATAAGATTGTTTCTGTCTGTGATTAGTTGTTTTATTTTGATTATTAATATCAATTAATATTTTTTTTAAATCAAAGAAACTATCCAGTGGAGAAGTTTGGTATACACTACTGTAATCATATAATAGAAGTAAACATTATCAGTAATGAGACAAAATGAAAACCATGTACCCCAAGTAGTAAGATGCAATGACAAGGATATAATATCACTTCTGTGCCATTTTTCCTAAAGATGGCTAACCCAAAGTTATTCATAAAGATCAAAGAAACTCAAATTGAAGGACATTCTTTAATAACTGGCCTAGGGGCACCTGGGCGGCTCAGTCTGTTAAGCATCTGACTTCCATACAGATTAGGATCTCATAGTTCATGAGTTTGAGTCCCGGATCAGGCTCTGCAATGAAAAACCTGCCTGGGATTCTCTCTTTCCCTGTCTCTCTGCCTCTCCTCCACATATTCTTCCTCTCTCTCTCTCAAAATAAATAAATAAGCTTTTACAAAGATATATTAAAAATAAATAAAATAAAATAACTAGCCTATAATCTTCAAAAGTGCCAAGATCATGAAAGTTCAGTGAAGAGTGAAGAAATGTTCCAAATTAAAGTGAAAACCAAACTGAACCTGATTCAACTTTACTGGCACGATTGGTAGAACAGGAATGGGGTTGTAGAATTAAATGTATCAGTGTCAATTTCCTAAGGCTGCATTGTGGTCCTGTAGGAGAATGTCTTTATTTATAGGAATGACACACATCCAGATGGCCAACAGGCATATGAAATGATGCTCAGTGTCACTCATTGTCAGGGAAATTCAAATCAAAACCACACTGAGATACCACCTCACACCGGTCAGAGTGGCTAAAATGAACAAATCAAGAGACTATAGATGCTGGCGAGGGTGTGGAGAGATGGGCACCCTCCTACACTGCTGGTGGGAATGTAAATTGGTGCAGCTGCTCCGGAAAATAGTGTGGAGGTTCCTCAAAAAACTATCCAAAGAGCTCCCTTATGACCCAGCAATAGCACTGCTAGGGATTTACCCAAGGGATACAGAAATGCTGATGCATAGGAGCACATGTACCCCAACGTTCATAGCAGCAATGTCAACAATAGCCAAAACATGGAAAGAGCCTAAATGTGCATCACCTGATGAGTGGATCAAGAAGATGTGGTATATATTCACGATGGAGTACTATATGGCAATGAGGAAGAATGAAATCTGGCCATTTGTAGGAAAGTGGATGGACCTCGAGGGTGTCATGCTAAGCAAAATAAGTCAGGCAGAGAAGGACAGATGCCATATGTTTGCATTCATAGGTCTAACAGGAGAGACCTGGCAGGGGACCATGGGGAGAGGAAGGGGGAAAGAGAGCGGGGGAGAGTGAGGGACACAGATCAAGGGAGACTACTGAATACTGAAAACAAACCATGGACTGAAGGGGGACAGGGACGGAGGGGGTGATGGTCATGGTGGGTGGCACTTGTGGGGAGAAGCACTGGGTGTTATATGGAAACTAATTTGACAATAAACTATTAAAAAAAAGAATATAAATTAAAAAATTAAGATATTAAAAAAAAAGGAATGACACACAAAAGCATTCTGAAGAGTTGACATATACATTGGCAACTTACTCTGAAAGGATTTAGGGGGAAAAAAGACTTGCATGGTACTTGCAACTTTTCAGTAAGTAGGAGATTGTCTCAAAATTCTTCATCAATTCCCCTTTAAAAAAATTTTTTAATGTTTTATTTATTTTTGAAAGAGATAGAGAGAGACAGTTGAGCAGGGGAGGGTCAGAGAGAGAGGGAGACAGAATCCGAAGCAGGGTCCAGGCTCTGACTAGCTGTCCGCACAGAGCCCAATGAGGGGCTCGAACCCACGAACCATGAGATCATGACCTGAGCTGAAGCCGGACGCTCAACCTACTGAGCCACCCAGGTGCCCCCATCAATTCCCCTTTTTATAAAACACTTGTTTAAAAATATGTTCCTCGGAGCACCTGCGTGTCTCAGTCAATTAAGCATCCAACTCTTGATTTCTTCTCAGGTCATGACCTCATAGTTCTAGACTTCAAGTCCTGCATCAGACTCAGCACTGGCAGTGAGGAGCCTGCTTGGGATTTTCTCTCTCTCTCCCTCTCTCTCTGCCCTTCTCTTGTTTGCACTGTCAAAATAAAAAATAATAAATAACTTTAAAATTTTTTTTAATAAAATAAAATAAATAAAATAAAAAGTGTTCCTGAAAGCCTTGGCAAGGGCTAAGTTAAGCAGCGAGGACCGTAAGTTCCAGACTGTTGTAAGAAGCTTGAGAAACAGCTGAATACTAATTACAAACTGTTTTTGAAGTCTAGACTGCTAGATCATGCCCAGGCTCTGTAACTGCATGGGGTGTGGCCTGAACAAGTTACTTAATTTTTCTAAGTTTTAGTTTCTTCATTTGTAAAATAAGAAAAATTATAGTACCTACATTTACAAAAATATTTGGAGCACCATTTAAAAATGATATGTTAATAACTATTTAATGCTCAATAAATTTAACAGATTTTTAAATTATTATTGTTTGTTCAATATGCTAGCCTTCCGCATAAAATTGTATTTGGAAAAAAAGCCTGCTATTCTATATAATGCAATTAAACTAGGATACTCATTAGATCAGTTTTAAGTGATAGATAAACTTTGTGTCACGGAAAAACATTTACTCCAGACTATACAGTATAATGGTTAAAAGCACAGGCTTTCAGATCAGAAGACTTGCCTTCATTTGCAATTCTGCCACTCATTTGCTGGGTGGCCTTGGCAAGTTAATTTATCTAAGTCTCTGCTTCTGAGACTATAAAATAAGGATAAAAATAGCTGTAGAGCAGTAACACTACTAAGAATTTACCCAAAGGATACAGGAGTGCTGATTCATAGGATCACATAAGCCCCAAAATTTATAGCAGTGCTATCAACAACAGCCGAATTATGGAAAGAGCCCAAATGTCCATTAACTGATGAACAGATAAAGAAGATGTGGTACATATATATAATAGAATACTACACAGCAATGAAAATGAATGAAATCTTGCCATTTGCAACAACATGGATATAACTGGAGAGTATTATGCTAAATGAAATAAGTCAGTGAGAGAAAGACAGATATCATATGTTTTTACTGATATGTGGAATTTGAGAAACTTAACAGAAGACCATGGGGGAAGAGAAGGGAAAAAAAAATAGTTACAAACAAGAGGGAGGCAAACCATAAGAGACTCTTAAAATACAGAAAACAAACTGATGGTTGATAGGGGGATGAGGCGGGGGATATGGGTGATGGGCATTGAGGAGGGCACTTGTTGGGATGATCATTGGGTGTTGTATGTAAGTGAAGTATCAGAGGAATCTACTCCTGAACCCAAAAGCACACTGTATATACACTGTGTATTAGCTAACCTGACAATAAATTATATTAAAAAAAAAAAAGAAAGAAAAAGTAGCTGTAGAGGTTAAATGAAATGAATGCATAAGGTCTTTTAGCAAAGTGTCTGATATTTTTAGGTTTTAAAAAAATGTTAGGTGCTGCTTTTATTTCTGGCATATACATATTTAATACACAAGGGCAGGAGTTGGCATACTATACCCCAGTGAGTAAACTCTGCCCACCACCTACTTTTTTAAGATGAGTTTAGAATAGCTAAACTCGGCCAGTACGCACTGCCTGTGGCTGCTTTCAGGCTATAATGGCCTGAGTAGTTGCAAGAGAGACCCAATAGCCCAGAAAACCTAAAATGCTTATTATCTGGCTTTTCATAAGAAACTTGCTGATGTATACCCTCAGTGAGAAAAACAAACTAAAAATACAATGCTATAAAATGGTAAAACAGATGATATAAATGGAGAAAGATAACCAAGTTACTGGTTTCCATCTATCTCAATAAATTCAAAGCAATTGAAAAACCTATGGCTATTTTCCATTCCCCAAAAAAGTAAGCTTTTCAAAACTGAAAATGTCCTTAGAAGTCCTAAGGTAAAACATTTTTTTCCAAATGGAAATACAAATTTGAGAATTATATGAATAATCTATACCTAAAATCACTAATATCACTCCAGGTGTATTCACTGTGATGCATTAAGGCATTGCATTAGGTCATAAGCAAAGCATATATTTCCAAAATAAATTATATAGAAAAGTATATTTATGAAATCTCTACATAAAAGGACCTGTGTAAAGTATTATAAACACTTTACAAAGGACAAGACAGAGGGGTGCCTGGGTGGCTCAGTCGGTTAAACGGCCGGCTTCAGCTCAGGTCACGATCTCATGGTTCGTGGGTTCGAGCCCCGTGTCGGGCTCTATGCTGACAGCCAGCTCAGAGCCTGGAGTCTGCTTCAGATTCTGTGTCTCCCTCTCTCACTGACCCTCCCCTGCTTACACTGTCTCTGTCTCTCAAAAATAAATAAAAACCATAAAAAATTAAAAAAAAAAGACAAGACAGAGTAAACTTAAAACACGATCTAAATAAGCAGAAAAATAATCTCAAGGTGTATAAAAATCTGTTAAGTGCATTTAAGTATAATTTCTATATTTCTTTAAATTATATGTAAATAAAATAGATTACTTTGTCCACTTAACCTACACAATTGAAAAATCAAAAATATATTACCTGAATTGGATGTTTACTAAATGAGGCTGGGAACCATCTGATTGCCAATAAGTTTCGAGATTGTCATCTCGTAACTGATCCACTCCAAATCCTAAAATATAAATGACAAGTTCTCATGAAAAAGAAAGAGCTATATATTCAAAATATAAAATTACCACACACATTTGTCCAGAAATGCTGATAAAGAGGATGATCAATACTCTAAACTTTAACTTAGAATTCTTCCATCTTCTTAACCAGATCTCAACTCTTAGAATATCATTTGCACACACAAAAGGTTACATAAGGCCAACTATTCTTGGTTGTTAGTTTTAATTTTTAAAGAATATCTCCTAAATATACTCTAAAGACAGCATGTCTTCAAATCCAGTTTTTTATACTTTCTACAAGGTGGTGAAAAATGATCCTCATGTCCTACAAAATCAGATTTCATTAAGTTCAAGATGCCATATATCTATCTTGTGACAAGAAAAAGGACCCTTTAGAAATATTTTCAAAAGTCACAAACATTTTGAAACCAAGTGTTCCTGATCAATATTCTGATTAGTCAAAAATTAAATCTGCCCAGAATCACATATCTAGCTATTCTAGGTAACTGAAGTAAAAATATCCTGTATTGTTTTTTGATTAAAATCATAATAGTGCATACTAATCATAGAAATAATTTAATGGTAAGGTGTGGATTTTTCAAAGATATTTATGAGAAATAGATTTAATTTACATTTTAATTTTTTGACTAAGTAGTATATTTATTATGGATCAAATTCAAAAGGTACAAAAAAGAACATGGTGGGAAGTCTCTATACACCCCCCAACCATCCACTTTCTCTCCCCAAATATAATCGATGTTATCAATTTTTTACATACTCTTTCACACATACTATACACATATACAAGCAAATGCATAATTCTTTTTTCCCCCTCTACACAAATAATGGCATATGACACATAGTTCTACACTTTGCTTTTCTTTTTCACTTAACATATCTGAAAGAATCTTCCATATCAACAATAATTAATAATAACAATAGTAGCAGCAGCAAATACCGATATCACATTTACTATGTGCCAGGCACATTCTAGGCAAATAAATATCATGTAATATTTATTTAACTCATATAATAACTCAGTTAACCCAAACAGCTCCCACATTTTTTAAAGTTTATACAATATCTCACTGTCTGGAAAGAAAACAATTATTTAACCAACCCCTCCAGGACATTTAGGCTGTTTCCAATGTTTTCCTGTTATAAACAACACTGCAAGAAACATCTACCTATCTAAAATCTTCAAATGCATATTAGTATTTCCAAAGGATGGATTTCTAGGAATAGAACCCTGGGTCATTTGAATTTTTAGTTTGATAAATATTGCCAATTTCTTTCCAAAATGCATCCTCACCAATAATAAGAACATATATTCCTTTATGTAACCAGTAAAAGTTGTGATATTCTGAAATCTTTATTAGATTTTGAAGATTTAGTATAAAAACATTAAATATCTATTTAATAAAGTTTTACATATTGATTACATATTGAAATAATTTTGGATATGTGGAAACAAATCATGAAAATTGTACTTTTTAAAATTTTAATAGGGGTACTAGTTAGTTTTAAATTACATATGTGGTTTGCATTATAAGAAGTTGGACAATACTTCTCTGTACTCATGCTAAAATGAAATCATTAAGTATTTACTAACCTGATAGGTGAAAAATTATATTTCAAACTTCCATTGATCATTTACATTTCCTCTTATAGAAAATACCTATTTATAACCTCCTATATTTTCATTGCACTTTGGTCTTTTTATTGATTTATAACTCTTTACTATATGGATAGTAATCCTATGTCTGTTCCATGTGATCCAAATATGCTCTCCCCAGTCTGAGATTTGTATCTTAAATCTTTATATGCTGCCTTTACAGTATATACCAGTGAATAAGAGAGGTTCTTCTAGAGAAAATAATTTTTGCACTGAATTCCAAGTACTAGTAAGAGTTAGCTAGGTAAAGAGGTAGAAGAGCAAGGTTAAAAACCATTCAGTAAACAGAAAAATACATAATGGCATGGAAAAGGAAAAGTGAAATCTATAGGAAACAAAGGTAGCTTTGAGGAGCTAAGGCTACACACTGGGCTGCATCAGGAAATAAACCAGAGACATATGAAAAAAGTCAGATCATACAGACTCTTATGTACTAAGATATGAAATATAAACTATCTTGAAAAATATGTCAACCTACTGAAGAATTTTTAATAGGTAAGTTATATGATCAGGAAATAATCAGATCAGGATCTTCAGATTGACTCTTCATTCTCAGGGAGGGAGAAAGCCATCCTAAGTAATCTAAATTCCGAGTGATAATGATCTGAATTCAGACAGTGACCAAGATAAATGGTATAAAATAGCTTTTGACTGCACCAAAGAAAATCTTCTTAAAATATAAAAACTGGGTTCTCCATTACTCACTCTGTTACTCTTAGATCTGTGCTGTGCCATATGGTGGCCACTAGACACATGGGACTATTGAAGAAACAGGGCTAGTTCAACTTGAGATATGCTATAAGTGCAAAATACACATTGGTTGAAGACTAATATGAAATGCAAACTATCTCATTAATATAAGTCTAGTTATATTGAATTTAAAACATATTATTACAATTAGTTGCATCCATTTCTTTATCCTTTTTTAACGTAGATACTAGAAAAATTTAAGTTACGCATGCAACTTGCATTATATGTCTACTGGACCATGCTGCCTTAGAACATGCTTCTGTTCTTTCTTTATATGTTATTTCTAAGCCTAATCCAGAATATTCAGTACTCCAATAAAATAAAAAGTTGTTTTGCTACTAATATAAAAAGTTCTTAAGTTTTAAATCCCTTTTTCTTGCCAGTTTGAGTTTCCTAAGAGGAGAACTCAATTACATGACTCATTCCTTAAGAGTTCTACTGTTAAATGTTCTATTGATTAAAAGACCTTTTGCCACATATTTTATTTTAGCTATTTGGCTAGTTTTTCTTTCTCTTTCATTTCACAGTTTTACAAGTGTGTGCTCAAAGAATTTCATAAAATGTTTTTTTTTCTTAACAAGCAAAATAAACTTTAAACAAAAAACCTGAATAACTTATCCAGAATAAGAGATGCCCTGTAACTCAAGACTCATCATTTTAAATTTCTTTCTAATCGATATTGTTTATGACACTCTAACAGTACAACTAAGTAGATACATCTCACCAAGAATTAATCAGTCTAAATCCTTACATCTGGGATTCTAAGTATGATTATCAGCTTCTAGTTCTTGAAAATATGTCTCACAAACAGAACATCTTACAAGCATCTGTTTCGTGCCAGTGCCATAAGTCATAGAGTAAACTTCTTTTCCAAAGCTTCCCATTCAGAATTATATCTGAATTCTTTGTCCAAACAGAAGAACCAAAAGACAGACTTGTGACAACTGCTTTGACAGGTATCATGATAAAGCACTCAAATGATATTAACCAGAAAAAAATTTTTTATATGATATACTGACTCTTAAGGCAGTGGTTCTCACAGTATGCTTCCTGGACCAGCAGCATCACTGCCATCTGAGAACTTACTAGGAATTCTAAACCTATTGCATCAGAAACTTTCAGCATTAATCTGTTTAGGAGCCTGTATTTTAATAAATCCTGTAAGTGATTCTGATGCATGCTAAAATTTTAGAAGTTTTATGGCAAGTCTTCTTAATCGGGGCACTAATAATAGTGTGCACTGGATAATTCTTTCAGGAGCAGGGGCTGTCCTGTGCATTATAAAATGTTTAGCAGCATCTCTGGCCTCTATCTACAAGTTGCCAGTCACAATCTTGCTCCTCCCCCCCCCAACCATCCCCTCCAGCAGTTATATCAATCAAAAACATCTGTAGATGTTACCAAATATCCCCTGGGGGCAAAATCATCCCCAAGTGAGAACTGCTGCTCTAAAGAAAAGAAAACAAGCATTTGCTTGTCGTTACTATTATTGCTGAGTAAATATCTACTCTTCTCTACCCATCCTCCATGGGAACAAAATGATTCTGCACTCCAGTCATACTGGAGCTTAATCATGACTTGTTTTGGTCAACAAAATGTAAATGAATGTGACACAAACAGAGGTTCTGAATGTGCTTGCAGGGTCAAACTTGGCCTTCTAAATGTTGGCACACCCCACTAAGACATTGTGCCTGAACACATGGAGCAGGCCTGGACCCAAGTCACAGCCTACAGCTAAACCATGGCCAAGCAAGAAATAAATTTTGTTGTTGTAATATGCCACTAAGAGATTAGGGTTGTTTGTCACAGACCATTAGTGCAGCAAGAGCTGACTAACACAACATCAATAGATGAGATACATTTATTTGAGTAGCAAAGTTTAGATTGTCTCTAGGAGTAAAACAGCCATTTTCACCTCAAGTATATCTTCTAACACAAATCCTTTCACATTTGCCAGGGTGATATTATAACGGGGACATAGGTTTTGACTCTGAAGACACAAAGATAGATAACACATGGTCTCTGTGGAGTTCATCTATCTAATACACTATCTATGCTGTGACTATTTACATCTAAACTAATTAAAAATAAAATTTAAAATGATTCCTCATCAATACTATTCACATTTAAAGTACCTCAATAGCAGGGTGCCTGAGTGGCTCAGTCAGTTGAGTGTCCGACTCTTGATTTGGCTCAAGTTGTGAACCCAGGGTTGTGGGATTGAGCCCCACATCAGGCTCCTTGCTAAGTGTGAAGCCTGCTTGAGATTCTTTCTCTCTCTCTCTCTCTCTCTCTCTCTCTCTCTCTGCACTTCTCTCCTGCTTATGCTCTCACTTAGGCTCTCTCTCTCTCTCAAATAGAAAAATAAATAAAAAATAAATTACTCAATAGCTACACATAACTAGCAGCTACCTCCACGTACAGTCCAATATGTTCTACTGGCCAGCAATGAGGAACTGAAGCAGATAAATTATGATAGAAAGTGTTATGTGCTATAATAAAGAGATGAAGAGGAAAATAACACACACAAAAAAAGTGAATGCTAAACAACACACTACTAAACCATGAATAGGTTAACAAATCAAAGAGGAAATTTAAAAATAACTGAAGACAAGGAAAATGGAAGTGCGACAGTTCAAATATTTGGGACACAGCAAAACCAGTTCTAAAAGGGAAGTTTATGGAGATACAGGTCTGCCTCAAGAAACAAGAAAAGTCTCAAGTAAACAATCTAACCTTAAACTTAAAGTAACTAAAACAGAACAACAAATAAAGCCCAAAGGTAGTAGAAGGTGAGAAATAATAAAGAACAAAGTAGAAATAAATGAAATAGACTAAAAACACAACAGAAAAGATCAATGAAACCAAGAGCTAGTTCTCTAAAAACATAAACAAAATTGACAAACTTTTAGACTTATCAAAAGGAAAAAAAGAAAGGACTCAAATAAATAAAACCAGAAATGAAAGAAGTAACAATGGACACCACAGAAATATGAAGGATTGTTAAGAAACTATTATAAAAAATTATATGCCAACAAATTGGACAACCTAGAAGAAATGGATAAAATTTCTAGAAACATTCATTCTTCTAAGACTAATTCAGAAAGAAATAGAAAATCTGAACAGACTGGTTACAAGTAATAAAATTCAAATGGTAATAAAAAAAACTCCCAACAAATGACAGTCCAGGACCAGATGGCTTCACAGATAAGTACTATCATTTAAGGAAGAGTTAATATTCTTATAAACCTATTCTCCTCAAACTACTGAAAAAAATAGAAGAGCAAAGAAAACTTCCAAATCCATTCTAAAAAGCCAGCATTACCCTGAAATCAGACCAACCTGCTACCAAAAAAAGAAAAAAGAAAATTATAGGCCAATATCCCTGATGAATATAGATGCAAAAATCCTCAATAAAATACTAGCAAATGAAATTCAATAATACATTAAAAGGATCACTGACCACAATAAACTGAGATTTATTCCAGAGATGCAAGGATTGTTTAATATTCACAAATCAATCAACATGATATACCACATTTTTAAAATGAAGAAGGGGCTCCTGGGTGGCTCAGTTGGTTGGACATCCAATTTTGGCTCAGGTCATGATCTCATGGTCCATGAGTTTGAGCTCCATGTCAGGTTCTGTGCTAACAGCTTGGCCTGAAGCCTGCTTCAGATTCTATGTCTCCCTTTCTCTGCCCCTCCCCAAGTCATGCTTGGTCTCTCAAAAATAAACAAACATTAAAAAAAAACTAAAAAAAAAAAAAAAGAAAAAAAAAACGTATGATCCTCTCAACAGATGCAGAAAAAGCATTTAGTACAGTACATTATTCATGATAAAAACTTTCAACAAAGTGAGTTTAAAGGGAACATACGTCAACATAATAAAGGCTATATATGAAAAATCCATGGCTTACATCATACTCAGTGGTGAAAAACAACTTTTCCTCTAAGATCAGGAACAAGACAAGGATATCCACACTCACTTTTATCCAACAAAATACTAGAAGTCCTAGCCACAGCAACCAAATAAGAAAAAAGAAAAGGCACCCAAATTGGTGAGGAAGAAGTAAAACTGCCACTATCTGCACATAACAAAATGCTATATGTACAAAACCTTAAAGAGGGCCAAAAACTATTAGAACTAATAATGGATTCAATAAAATTGCAAGCAAAAAATTAGTAAACAGAAATCTGTTGCATTACTAAACACTAATAAAAAAGTAGCAAAAAAAGAAATTAAGAAAAGCATCAGATTTACAATTACATCAAAAAGAATAAAATGTCTAGAAATAAATTTAACCAAAGCGTGAAAGACCTGTACTCTGAAAACTATAAGACATTGATGAAAGAAACTGAAAACAACACAAATGGAAAGATGTACCATGTTCACAGAAAGAAAAAATTAATAGTGTTAAAATGTCCATACTCCCTAAAGCAGTCTACACAGTCAGTGCAATTCCTATCAAAATGCTTATAGTATTTTTCATAGAACTAGAACAAATAATCCTAAAATTTGTATAAAATAATAAAAAGGCCTTGAATAGCCAAAGCAATCTTGAGGGGAAAAAACAAAGTTGGACGTATCTCAATCCCAGATTTTAAGCTATACTACAAAACTATAATAATCAAAACAGTACAGTACTGGACAAAAATAGACACATAGTTCAATGTAACAGGATAGAGAACCTAGAAATAAACCCACATTCATATGGTTAATTAACCTATGACAAAGGAAACAAGAATATACAATGAGGAAAAGACAGTCTCTTCAACACAGGGTGTTTTTAAAATTGGACAGCTACATGAAAAAGAATCAATCTGGACCACTTTCTTCCACCATACTAAAAAATAAACTCAAAACGGATAAAAGACTTAAATATAAGACCTAGAACCACAAATCTCCTAAAGGAAAACATAGGCAGTAATCTCTTAGATATCAGCCTCAGCAACACTTTTCTAGATATACCTTTTGAGGCAAGGGAAATAAAACAAAAATAAAATATTATGACTACATCAAAATAAAAAGCTTTTGCACAGCAAAGAAAACCATCAACAAAAAAGGTAATCTATTTAATGGGAGAAATCATTTGCAAATGATATAGCCAATAAGGGGTTAATATCCGAAATTCATAGAGAACTCACACAAATCAACATCCCCCAAAACAATCTGACTAAAAAATGGGCAGAGGACCTGAATAGACATTTTTCCAAAGAATAGTATGGAAGTTCCTCAAAAATTAAAAACAGAAATACCATATGATCCAGCAATTCTACTGCTAGGTATTTACCCAAAGAAAATTAAAACACTAATTTGAAATTATGTATGTAATTATGTATGTATGCTGTGTTTATTGCAGCATTACTTACAACAAGATATGGAAGCAACCTAAATGTCCATCAATAGACGAATGAACAAGATGTGCTATATAAGTCAATGAGTTACTTAGCCATAAAAAAGAATTAGATTTTTCCATTCATGAATACCAATGGACCTGGAGGGTATTATGCTAAGGGAAATGAGACAGAGAAAGACAAATACCATATGACTTCACCTATGAATCTAAAAAACAAAATGAATGAACAAATGAAAACAGACTTATAAAAACAGAACAAACTGGTGGTTGCCAGAAAGGGGGGCAAAATAGGTGAAGGGGATTAAGAGGTACAAATTTTTAGTTATAAAGTAAACCATGGAAATTGAGGTAAAGCATAGGGAATGTAGTCAATAATATTGTAATAATGTTGTATGGTGACAGATGGTAACTACACTTATTGTGGTGACCATCATGTAACATACAGAACTGTCTAATCATTATGGTGTATGCCTGAAATTAATATAAGATTGTATGTCAACTATACCTTAATTTAAGAAAAAATAAAGATGAAGAATTAACTAACTTCTTAATATACTCTCTTCTCTTGGCTTCTGTCCATGATCTCCCAGCCTCCTAGTTTTCCAAATAATTCAGTGACCATACCTTAGTGCCCTTTGTGGACTGTTATTTATTCCTGAGACTCTGCAAGGCCTCAACATCTTGAAGTGCCCTGAATCTTTACTCTTTTTTCTAAATACAATCTCTCCTTAGGTGAGTCAATACAGTCCCCAGGCTTAGAATATTATCAGTATATTGATAACCCTCGAAGTTTGTATCTCCAATACAAAGCTTTCCCCAGAGCTCCAAGCTTCTATAGTCAATTGCCTAATAAACACCTCAGCTAGAATGCTGATCTCAAAGCTAATGTATTTGACTCATAACTTTGTTTTGACCCAAAAACTATTTATATCCTCCCACACACTTTTTCATCTTAGGAAATAATACTTCTGAGTTATTCTGCCAGACACCTAACAGTCACTCTTGAACCTTTCCTTTCCCTTAGTAAGTCATGATTTTTCTCACCTCTAAAAATATATCCCAAAGCCGTCATTTCTCTCCATTAACAACCATTGGCCTAGTCTAAATCAACATCATCTGACATAAATTACTGTACTAGCCTTTCCTTCCCTGGTCTTCACCATTACTCTACCACCAACCATTATTCTCGGTGGCCACAGTGATTTTTTTTAAAACTCTGTATGAGATCATCTCACTTTCTTGCTTAACATCTCCAGTGGTATCTCTTTGTACTTCAAATCCAAATTATACTTCAAATCCAAATTCTACCAGCAGTCATAATCTGACCCATGTCTAATTATGTCTCCAACCTCATCTTCTACCACTTCTCCTCCTTACCCACTAGCCACTAGCCACACTAGACTTCTTTCTGAACCTCAAACATGCCAAACCATTTAGCTTAGAGCCTTCGAACTAGCTGTTTCCCGAGTCAGAGATTCTTGGCTCTTTGCACAATGGAGTCTTCCTAACATTTTGATGTCAGCACAAATTTCACTTTCCAAGATAGGCCTTTCTTGATCTATTTCTTATATTGCTGTTTATTCTCACATATTGAATAGTACATATATTGCTATTCAATGAGAAATTCACTCAATGATCACAACTGTCATTTATAGCATAAACATAAAAAGATTTATATTTAGAGACTTTTTTAAAGAAAAATAAAACTTATACAATCTAATTATGCCTCTAAAAATTAATTCATAAAAGCAATGTCTAGGTAAAAGATATAAATCAAGTGGAAAATATATCCTGGAAAATGTTCACACAGTATAGCCTCACTAAAATCCTTATTTTTCTTGGCTTGTAAAGTATCAAATACAGTCAAACATAAAGGATGTACGTATTTTTCCCCTTAATTTTGTTTCCCAATCTGGCATGAATTTAGTGCTTATGGAAATAAATTATTAAATTACTGTGATAAGACTCTGCTATAATGCTAGCAGCCACACAAATCTGACCTTTAGTTTTTTCCAGTCTCTTGAGCAGAGACTGAGAATTGTGCTGAATTGTGGAATTGTTTTGTGATGTGTCTTCAATTAAGCTGAATGTACTAAATACATTCCAACTTTAATCTGAGTGAAATATTGAACCAGTATTTCCAAAGACAGAAAAATAACTTTTCAAAGCTCTATACCACGACCACACTGTAGCAGGCAAGTAAATCTGTACCTCCAACAAATTATTATGAACATTTTGAAAGTTTATTAAAATTCTTCCATATGTCACTTTTCACCTGAATTCTTACATTCCCTTTAAATGATTTCTTTACCTCTACCCTTGCTTCACTTCAATCCAACCTCTACACTTCTCAAATATAAACAAACACTGACTGTTTTACTCTGCTACTTAAAATTTTTCAATGGCTGGATACAGTAAAGTATCAACTGTTTAACAATGGTCAGCCTCTGCCTAACTAGCTTCAGCTATGCCACTTCCCTCTGTTCTAATTTTACCTAAAATTTTTGAACGAGCTATGTTTTGTCTCAGCTGTCCGCTTCTGTGCATACTGTTTCTCTTGCCTTTATGTCCTTTTTCAGTGAAACCCTATTCTCGCTCCAGCATGTAAGAGTATCTCCATAAAGCCTTCCCTGATCTGTCAGGCAAAATCAATCACTTTGCCTTCTGAGCCACTCCTACACTGAGCCTATGCTCAGGAGAAAGCAATATGATACCACAAAACCTGACTGCCTTGAATTGCAGGATTCCCACTAATTATATAATCACTATCAAATTACTTCATCTTTCTATACTACTGTTTCCTCATTTGGAAAATGATAAAAATAATAATACATACTGCATGTACACATAAAGTATTAGAATACTTAGTAAATACTAAATAAAAGTTATAAACTATTACACTGTGTAATTCCTAGTTTAAAGCTATAATTCCTCTACTAGATTGTAAACTCCTTGATAGCCAGGATTCTATCTTTTTTATCTTTTACTCCCTAACAGTGTTATAGATTTCAACAACTGTCTGCTGCCTAAAAATGAAAAATACCTGACCATAGCAAAGCAAAAGCTAAATAATTAACCATCTCATAAATTGCTGCTTCTCATTAATAAAGAGTAGTCATTCTTTTTTTAAACTTTTACTTATTTTTGCAGAGAGAGCGCGCACGAGTGAGTGAGAGAGTGTGAGGCAGGAACACAGAGAGAGTGGGAGACACAGAATCTGAAGCAGGCTCCAGACTCCGAGCTGTCAGCACAGAGCCTGATGCAGGGCTCGAACCAAGGAACCGCGAGATCATGACCTGAGCCAGTCAGACGTTGAACTGACTGAACCACCTAGGCGCCCCCCTGTCAGTCATTCTTTATGTGTAATCATATACTGATATTTTACTGATGGGCCCAAAAGTCATGGGCCCAAAATGTATGACACAAAATGGATGAACCTCATGACTCTCATACCCAACACACTTTGTAGTGATGCCACCACTCTCCTGGCAGTGTTAGCTATTGTTCTCATCTGCACCTCCAAGATGTCAGAGCAGTGGGGCATTTTCAGGGAGCCAGGTGTGTGTTGCCCCTTGCAAACTTCATAGCATTAAAAGGATGTGAGTGGACACTAATTTATACCCCATTATTGACACAGTAAGCCACCAGTTTGAATTATGCTACTAGGTCAAATAATGAAAGGTGTTCGATTTGAACAAATTCACAGAACTATTTGATACTATAAAGAATATGGGAACTTCTGAAACAGTCTAGGATGTAGGAAGCTGGAAAAAGGCATCACTCCCATTCAAACAAGAAGAGGCTAGATAAATTAGAAACTCATAATTTTTCTTGAAAACATGAGAGCTTGAAACAACACAGCAACCCAAAAGCCTAAAATCCAAGAAGGGGCAACTCTCAGCCTCAGGAGAGAAAGGATATATAGCCTGTCCCAACTGTGGTAGGGCATGGGAGGATGGAACAATGACCAAATAAACACATAAGACATCAGGCAGAACTTTAACAAATTGCTAAAGGCCAAGTGTGGGCTGGCATAAAAATACAGCAATCATAGTAGTCCCATATATAAAGTGAACTCACATTGACTCTTAGACTCTTTTCTAAGGGCCTTCACCATATGCCTGTATAAGAGAAAGAGTCTGGGGGAGAGCAAGAGACTCAAAAGGTTACTTCAATGGTTGCATGAAGAAGGGAACTGACCACCACTGCAGAAAAGCAAAACACTCCATCCTCCTTCCCAAACCCTTCTCTCCAACAGAAGAAAGAACTTAAGCTGCTAAGGAATGAGCATCAAACCTACTGACTCCAGGACAGATACAGACCCATCCTTGCTGGGAGAAGATTAAAAGAAAAACCCCTTTATACCCGGAGTAGAGGCAAGAAACAGTCCTTCCTCTGGGGGTAGGGCAGAAAACTCCCACAAAAGACCAGCCACAGATACAAGGCAGAGTTTGGCTATCATATGTAGGAAGGACCAAAATTCTGAGAAAGCCCTACCTTGGAAGCCCGGCACATAAGGGACATCTAAGATTGAAGCTGGAACAGGAAAACAGAGAAGCCCTACCTCTCATCCCCTACACTGAGTAACAAGGTAGAGCATTCTACTGCTGAAGGCAGAGACACTCTCTGAAACAAAGAAGTACAAGGATAGGTAAAAACTGAAAGTGAAGGAGGAACATTAAAAAACTCCTCTTGAGAGGGGGGGGTCGGGCACCTGACTGGCTTAGTCAGTAGAGCTTGCAATTCTTGATCCCAGGATCGTGAGTTCAAGCCCCACGTTGGGCAAGGATCCCACTTAAAATAAAAAAGTAAAATAAAATACATTTTAAACAATGGGGTGCCTTGCTGGCCTGGTTGGTAGAATGCATCCTGGGATCCTGAGTTCAAGCCCCACAGCAAGCATGGAGCCTACTTAGAAAACAAAACAAAGACAAAAACAACTCCTCTGGTTGGAGAACACAGGCAGTAACCTCTTTGACATCAGCCATAGAAACTTCTTCCTAGATATGTCTTCTGAGGCAAGAAAAACAAAAGCATAAATAAATTATTGGTACTTCATCAAAATAAAAAGCTTCTGCACAGTGAAAGAAACCATCAACAAAACTAAAAGGCAACTAATGGAATGGAGGAATATATTTGCAAATGACATATCTGGTAAAGGGTTAGTATCCAAAATATATAAAGAACTTGTAGGGGGTCTGGGTGGTTCATTTGGATAAGCATCTGACTCTTGGTTTCAGTTTAGGTCATGATCTCACGGTTCGTGGGTTCAAGCCCCACTTTGGGCTCTGTGCTGGCAGTACGGAATCTGCTTATGATTCTCTTTTCCTCCCTTTCTGCCCCTCCCCTACTCACCTGCTCTCTCTCTCACTCTCTCCCTCAATGTAAATCAATAAAACCTTAAAAAAAAAACTTGTAAAACTCAACACCCCAAAAATGAATAATCCAATTAAAATGAGCAAAAGACATCCAGATGGTCAATAGACACATGAAAAGTTGCTCAGCATCATTGATCATCAGGGAAATACAAACCAAAACTACAATGAGATATCACCTGTTAAAATGGCTAAAATCAACAACAGAAGAAATGACAGATGTTGGCAAGGATGTGGAGAAAGGGGAGGCCTTTTGCACTGTTGGTGGGAATGCAAGCTTGTACACTCACTCTGGAAAACAGTATAGAGGTTCCTCAAAAAGTTAACAGTGGAACTACCTTTTGATGTAGCAATTGCATTACTAGGTATTTAGTAATGCAATTATAAAATAAAATAATACCCTTCAGCAGGATACTTTCAATTTCTGTGCTGACAGCTCAGAGCCTGGAGACTGCTTCGAATTCTGTATCTCTTCTCTGTCTGCCCCTCCCCTGCTCACGCTCTGTCTCTCTCTCTTAAAAACAAAGATTAAAAAAAAAAAAGAAATCGTTAGGGAAACCACTCAAAAATATCCAAAAGGATGTATAACCAATATCTTAATAGTAGAGGTAACACAGAATCATAAAAAAATACTGAATTTATCCAAAAACAGATAGAAAAAAAGAGGAAAAATAACATCAATAGAAAAAAAAGAAAAAGAAAAATCCCAGGCGAGTAGTTTTAAATCTAATTACATCAATAAGTAATGAATAATCATAAATAAACGATAAACATTAAATGACTTATAATGAAAAGATGAAGAATATCACATTAAATTAAAAACCAAGGGGTCCCTGGGTGGCTGAGTCAGTTAAGTGTCTGATTCTTGATTTCAGCTCATGTCATGATCTCATGGTTCATGAGATCAAACCCCACATCAGGCTCTACACTGACAGCGCACAGGTTTAAATAAATTAAAAACTAAGACCTAGTGTTGTCTATAAGAAATCCCTTCAAATATAAAGATATATATATAGTTTAAAAGGAAAAGGAAAAACATCCAGCTTCCCGTCTGACATTAAAGAGGTCGGAAATGTACTGTCATCCTCACTATAGCAATGAAAAAAAGCCAAACCTACTGAAAATTAATACTACTTCTTAGGTCCAAAAGAGAATTGAGGTCACAGGGCAAACCACCACTGAGAAAACTGAAAAAAACAAAAACAAAAACAGAATCATAGCTTACCAGAAGTAGCAAATGCTAGTGGAGGAAGTAACTGGTAGGAAAACTTAAAGAGTAATTGACTATTTGCTGGCAACTAAGTGTGAACTAGGTTGAGAAATAAAAACTTTTAGAAGCTCAACCTGAGGAAGAGCTCTATGTTTCATGGATTTTACCTCTAGGAGCCCTACCAGATTCCCTTTAAGGTAAAGATCAAAGGAAATTCCCCAGTGCTTCCTGCAGAAGTAGGGGAAAAGTAATCATTGTGAAATACACCCAGAGCATTCTGCTCTCCTTAGTAAAGATCTATCTTCTAGGAAAACTGTTTTCAAATCTAACCAACATGAGTTTTATTAGAGCCTACCCAACTCCAGACTCCTGTAGCCTTCCTGTCTTCCACATAAATGAGGGGTAGGTAAAGCTGAGAAGCACCTGTAAAGGTCATAGCCATGGACACAGACCTACAAAAGACTAAGATCTAGTCACAGGACTATAGAACACTTCTGTTCCCCCTACAAGTGACCATCATATCAGCAGGGCTCCTATATAATACCAGGAGATTACAATTCAAAGAACTGTGAGCTTCGACTCCATTTACTGAGTCTCTGGGGAAGTCCAAAAATAACAAGGAAAACAAAAACAAGGACACCTAAAGAATTTTAAATTCTGAATCTTAGCCTTTATCCATCAGGCATTAAATAGGTAAGGATATAGTTGAACTGAATAGCACCATCAATCAGCTTGATCAAATTGACACCCGCTGATTAGTTTATCAGGTAACAACAGAATATGCAAGCTTCTCAAGAATACACAATTCCTGTCATGCTCATGTGTAACATTCACAAAGATGGACCACATTCTGGCCTATAAACTATACATAAAAATTTTAAAGAATAGATATCATACAAAATAGGATCTCAAACCACAACAGAATTAAACTAGAAATCACTAACAGATAACTGGAAAATCTCAAAATATTTGGAGATTGAACAACATATGAATCAAGAAAAAGTATGAAAAGAAACGGAAATATCTGAAACGGAATGAAAATGAAAATAAAAGTTACCAAAAAATTATAGAATGCAGTAAGAGCAGTGCTTACAGAGAAACTTATAGCATGGAGTATGCACATTAGAAAAGAAGAGAGATTTAGAATCCGTAATCTAAGCTTTTACCTTAAAAACCAAGAAAAAGAAAAGCAAAAACAGGAAAATTAATAGAGAAAAAGTCACTGAAACCACAAGCTGGTTCTTTAAAAGGTCAATAAAAATCAATAAACCTCCAGCCAGGCTAACCAAGAAAAACAGGCAGAAGACACAAATTACTGGTATCCTTAACAAAAGAGGGGTCATGCCTACCAATCACATGGATAACAAAAAGGAAACTAAAAGAGTATTATAAACAATTCTATGCCCACAAATTTAAACAAGTCATAAATAAAACCACTTCTTTGAAAGACACAATCTAACAAAAGTCACACAAGGAGAAATAGATCATCTGAATAGATCTATATCTACTATAGAAATTGAATAAAAAATTAATAATCTTCCAAAAGAAATCACCTGGGCCAAATGGTTTCACTGATAACTTCTATCAAACATGTAAAGAAGAAATAATACTAACTCTCTACACTCTTATCCAGAAAATAGAAGAGAAAATATTTCCTAACTCACTCTAAGAGGGCAGCATTACCCTAATACCAAAACCAGACAAAGGCATTCAAAGAAAGTTAAAGAACAGTATCTCTCACAAACACAGATGCAAAACTCCTCAAGAAAATATAAGCAAAAGGAAACCATGTATAAAAAGAATTATAAACCAAAACTAAGTGGGATTTATTCTGTGCATGGAAAGCTGGTTCGACATTCCAAAATCAATTCATGTAATCCACCATATCAACAGGCAAAAGGGAAAATAAACATGATCATATCAACAGATAGAGAAAAAGCATCAGACAAAATACAACACCCATTCAACATGAAATCTACCAACAAACTAGGACTACAAAGGAACTTCCTCAACCTTACGTATCTATGAAAAAATCAACAGCTAACACCATACTTAATAGTGAGAAATTAAGAGTTTCCTTACTGTGATCAAAAATAAGACAAGGATGTCTCTTCTTACCATTCCCATGCAATGTTATAGAGGAAGTCTTAGCTAACACAATAAGACAGGAAAAGGAAATAAAAGGTATAGATTGGAAAAGAAGAAATAAAAACAAATTCTACTCCTACAAATTCTACAGAATTTTAATCCTAACAATTTACCCCCCCCAAAAATGAAACGTATGTCCACACAAAAATGTGTCATGAATGCTTATAGCAGCTTATCCTAATCACCAAATATGACAAGTAATTTTAGTTAACTATTGCTGCATAACAATTACCACCAAAACTTAGCAGCTTAAAACTCACAGTTTCTATGAGACAGAAATTGGGGAGGAACTTGATTGAGCACTTCGGTTCAGGAATGTTCAGAAGTGTGCAGTCAACTTATCTGAACCAATGATCATCTGAAGTCTTTTCTGGGGCTGGAGGATCCATAAGAGAGCTTGCTCACATGGCTGTTGACAAGAAGCCTAGGTTCCTCATTGGCTACTGTCAGAAGGCCAAGGTTCCTTGCCACCCAAACCCCTTCACCAGACCTCCTGTTTCCTCACAAAATGGCAGGTGACTTCCCCGAGTGAATGATCAAAACAAGAACAAGGCACAGTCACAATGTCTTTTTCCAATCTAATCTCAGAAGCCACATACTATCACCTCTGCCATGTTCTACCCGTTCCAGAGACCAATCCTGACACACTGCAGAAGTCAACAGAAAGCATGAATACCAGACAAGGATCACTGGGACCAAACAGAAGCTGGCTACCACAAACCTAAATGTCCACTAACTGGTGAAGAGATCAACATAGTATAACCATACAGTGGCACAGTAATCAGCAATAAAAAGGAACAAACTACTGATACATGAAACAGCTTGAAAAACTCACAAATGCTAAGTGAAAGAGCCAGACCCAAAAAGCTTCCTACAGTGTGATTACACTTACAGGACATTCTGGGAAAGGCATTACTAAAGGGATACAAAACAGATCAAAGGAGGTCAGGAGCTGGGAAGGGGGCAGAAGACTGACTACAAAGGGGCATGAGGGAATTACTTTGCATAATGGAAATACTCTATATTTGATTGTGATGACTGTATGAATTTGTTAAAATTCATACAACTATACACCTAAAAAGGGTAAGTTTTATTGTAAATAAATTATACCTCAAAAATTACTTAGAAAGGAATCCTAAAGGGAAACAAGGCACTTGGTTGGGAATATTGCACACCTACTGTAGTTCCAGGTGTACCAAAGTCTTTATGTGTAAGTAACAAGTTTCCAAAGGAAACTTTGGAAAATGTTAGTAAACCAATAAAATTATAATTAATGTTCCTCAAGCTAAAAAACATTCTCTGAGCTTAAGTCTACAGCTTGAAAATGCCCAGCAAATTACAAGTTAGATGAGAAAACATAAACATGTATCCTGACATATCCTGGCAAAAGTCTTGAACTTCAAGAATACAAAAATTTAGGGGCTTCCAGGTGGCTCAGTTGGTTGAAGATCTGACTTTGGCTCAGGTCATGATCTCATGGTTCGTGGGTTTGAACCTCGCATCAGGCTCTGTGCTGACAGCTGAGGGCCTGGAGCCTGCTTCAAATTCTGTGTCTCCCTCTCTCTCTGCCCCTCACCCACCTTCTTGGATGCACGCACTCTCTCTCTCTCAAAAATAAACAAAGATTAAAAAAAAAAAGAATAGAAAAGCTTAAATGCTTCAAGAAAGAAAGAACAAATTTACTTAGAAAAAAAGAGAGACAAGCATAGGTCTTCTTATTTGCAACAAAAAGGAATGATGAAATTATACGTCAAAATTTTGAGAAAAGGACCACCACCCCAAATTCTACCCCAATAAAGAGTAAAGCCAAAAATAAAACTTTTTAAAAGAAAAAGGGGTGCCTGGGCAGCTCACTTGGTTGCACATCTGACTTTTGATTTCAGCTCAGGTCATGGTCTCAACAGTGTGAATTTGAGCTCTGCATCAGGCTCTATGCTGACAGTGCAGAGCCTGCTTCAGATTCTCTCTCTCCCTCTCTCTCTGCCCACACCACTCAAGTGCACGCTCTCTCTCTCTCTCGCTCAGAAATAAACTTAAAAAATAAAACATAAACCCTTTAAAAAAGAGAAAAATAAAGTTATCTAGGAATATGCAATGACTCAAAAAATGTTATCACCCACTTATCCCATCTAGAAAGACAGCCACAAAAAATTGCTCACCAAATAACTAAATCATTACAGAGATAGAGGATAAAAGAAGAGACCTTATGAAACATTGAATTTTAAAGTGGAATTAGTAAAGCAACTGACAAAAGATATATAACAAATGAAAACTCAATTTATTTTAAAATTAAAATAAACCAGCTAAACAAAAAAGAATATTAAAGTCAGTCCAGTGTACAAGGAAATTATAAGTAGTTACCACAAACAACTTTTTGGGTTTTGCTTTGTTTTGTTTTACCTGGTTTGCACGATGAGAGTGACCAAACAGCTTGTGACCCAATTTCCCGTACTGTTCCAGTCCTCTCCAGCTGCTTAGGGTCAGCACCAGGAGGTGTCTTGTTTGGTGTGGTCATGTTAAATATATTCTATGAAGAAAACAAGAATATCCACATTATACCAGGAGTTGAGCATCTTCCTACAAATGGTAAACATTAAAAATTAGTAACAAAATATATCACTACTCCTGATATTAATCATCTGTTTCTCAAATGAAGTTAACAAAACTCAATCACTATAATTAAATCTTGGGAATTCAGTTTTTGTTGCTAAAATATAATATATTATGATTTATAAGATATGCAAGACAGTAGAGTATAATAGTCAAAAGGCCACAGGATCAAGCTTTAACTTTACCGTCTCCTTTAACTAGCCTAGATGTCAGGTAGGTATGAGCTTTATTTCCTTACCTATAAAAGGAGTTGGCTTGATCTATAATTCTACAATGCTATACAATTCTCTGCCTCTACAATTCTTTTTTTAAAAGGTTTATTTTTAAGTACCCTCTACACCCAATGTTGGGCTCAAACGCACAATCCAGAGATAAAGAGTCACCAACTAAGCCAGCCAGGTAGCCCTCTGAGTAAAAATTTTTAATTCAAATGAATTACTTTCTTTAGAGAAGTTAAACGGAAATATCCTTATTCCAGGAATATGTAAATAGTTTCCCATTTTTTATTTATCGAATGTAAATTTGCTTTAATAATTTATCTTTTTATTAAAGTATAATTAACATACAGTGTTATATTAGTCCCAAGTGTAGACATAATGATTCAACAATTCTATATACTCCCCATGCTCATTATTGTAGGTTTACTCTTAATACCCTTGATGTCTCACCCATCCTCCCATCCACCTCCCTCTAGCAACCACCTGTTTTTTCTGTTTTGCTTCTTAAATTCCACACATGAGTGAAATCATATGGTATTTGTCTTTCTCTATAAGACTCATTTCATTTAGCCTTATACCCTCTAGGTCCATCCATGTTCTTGCAAATGGCAAGACCACTTTCTTTATTATGGCTAGTATTTCATCGTGTGTGTATTTATTTATCTATGTATCTATCTGTGTGTGTGTGTGTGTGTGTGTGTGTGTGTACTACATCTTCCTTATCCATTCATCTGCTGATGGACATTTGTGTTGCTTCCACATCTTGGCTATGATAAACAATGCTGCAGGGAACACTGGGGTGCATATATCCTTTCTAATTAGTATTTTTGTTTTCTTTGGATAACTTACCTAGTAGTGGAATTACTGGATTATATGGTGATTCTATTTTTAATTTTTTGAAGACCCTCCATACTATTTTCCACAGTGGTTACACCAATTTGCATTCCCTCCAACAAGGCACAAGGGTTTCTTTTTCTCCAGCATCCTTGCTAACTCTTATTTCTTTTCTTTTCGATTCTAGTCATTCTGACACACATAAGGTGATATCTCACAACAGATACATGAAAAGATACTCAACATCATTAATCGTCAGAGAAATGCAAACAAAACCACAATGAAATATTGGTCTTCACTTTAAATAATCCATTAGATAGAATCCACAAAAACAATTGAACAGATCAATGAATCCAAGAGTTGGTTTTTTGAAAAAAATAAAAATGATAAACCTCTAGCTAGGCTGCTCAGAAAGAAAAGAGAGAACACTCAAATAGACAAAATCATGAAGGAAAATGGATCTATTACAACAGATCCCTCGGATATACAAGCAATAATCACAGATTACTATGAAAACTTATATGCCAACAAACTAAACAATCTAGAAGAAATGGACAAATTCCTAAATGCACATGCACTACCAAAATTCAAACGGTAAGAGAGAGAAAATCTGAACAGACCCATAACCAGTGAAGAAATCAAATCAGTTATCAAAAATCTCCCAATGAATAAAAGCCCAGGGCTGGATGGATTCCCAGGGGAATTCTACCAAACATTTAAAGCAGAGTTAACACAGAGCCTTCTCAAGATATTCCAAAAAACAGAAATGAAGGAAGACTTCTGGACTCATTCTACGAAGCATGTATCACTTTGATTCCTAAGCCAGACAGAGACCCAACCAAAAAAAGAGAACTACAGGCCAATATCCTTAATGAATATGGATGCCAAAATATTCAAGATACTAGCAAATTGACTTCAACAGCATATAAAAAGAATTATCCATTATGATCAAGTGCAATTCATTCCTGGGTTACAGGGCTGGTTCAATATTCGCAAATACTTCAATGTGATACATCACAGTAACAAAAGAAAAGAAAAAAACCATATGATCCTGTCGATAGATGCAGCAAAAGCATTTGACAAAATACAACATCCCTTCATGATAAAAACCCTCGAGAAAGTTGGGATAGAAGCAACTCACTTAAACATCATAAAAGCCATTTATGAAAAGCCCACAGCTAATGTTATCCTCAATGGGGAAAAACTGAGAGCTTTCCTCCTGAGATCAGGAACTCCACAGGGATGTCCACTGTCACCACTGTTGTTTAACATAGTGCTGGAAGTCCTAGCATCAGCAATCAGACAACAAAAGGAAATAAAAGGCATCAGAATTGGCAAAGAAGAAGTCAAACTTTCACTTTTTTCAGATGACATGATCCTCTACATGGAAAACCCAATCGACTCCACCAGAAGCCTTCTAGAACTGATCAACGAACTCAGTAAAGTTGCAGGATACAAAATCAATGTACAGAAATCGATTACATTCTTATAGACCAAAAATAAAGCAACAGAAAGAGAAATCAAGAAATAGATCCCATACACAATTGCACGAAAAATCATAAAATACCTAGGAATAAACCTAACCAAAGATGTAAAAGACCTGTATGCTGAAAACTATAGAAGACTTATGACGGAAATTGAAGACGACACAAAGAAATGGAAAAACATTCTGTACTCATGGGTTGGAAGAATAAATATTGTTAAAATGTCATTATTACCCAAAGCAATTTACACATTCAATGCAATCCCTATCAAAGTTGCACCAACATTCTTCTCAAAGCTAGAACAAACTATCTTAAAATTAGTATGGAACCACAAAAAAACCCGAATAGCCAAAGTAATATTGAAGAAGAAAACCAAAACGGGAGGCATCACAATCCCAGACTTTAGCCTCTACTACAAAGCTGTCATCATCAAGACACCATGGTGCTGGCACAAAAACAGCCACATGGGCCAATGGAATAGAACAGAGAGCCCAGAACTGGACCCACAAGTGTATGGCCAATTAATCTTTGACAAAACAGGCACGAGTATCCAATGGAAAAAAGACAGCCTCTTCCACAGGTGGTGTTGGGAGAGCTGGACAGCAACATGTAGAAGAATGAAGTTAGACCACTTTCTTATACCATTCACAAAAATAAACTCAAAATGGATAAAGGAACTGAATATGAGACAGGAAACCATCAAAACCCTAGAGAAGAAAGCAGGAAATAGCCTCCTTGACCTCAATCACAGCAATTTCCTCCTCAACACATCCCCAAAGGCAAGGGAATCAAGAACAAAAATGGGACCTCATCAAGATAAAAACCTTCTGCAATGTAAAGGAAAAGATCAAAAAAATAGGCAACCGACAGATTGGGAAAAGATAGTGGCAAATGGCATATCAGATAAAGGACTAGTATCCAAAATCTACAAGGAACTCACTAAACTCCATACACAAAAAACGAATAATCCACTGAAGAAATGGGCAGAAGACCTGAACAGCCACTTCTCCAAAGAGGACATCCAGATGGTCAACAGGCACATGAAATGATGCTCAGCATCACTCATCATCAGGGAAATACAAATCAAAACCACACTGAGATACCACCTCACACCACACAAAGTGGCTAAAATGAGCAAATCAAGAGACTATAGATGCTGGCGAGGGTGTGGAGAGACAGGCACCCTCCTACACTGTTGGTGGGAATGTAAACTGGTGCAGCCACTCTGGAAAACAGTATGGAGGTTCCTCAAAAAACTATGGATAGAACTTCCCTATGACCCAGCAATAGCACTGCTAGGGATTTACCCAAAGGATACAGAAGTGCTGATGCATAG
>NC_043700.1:77161658-77182959 GCF_006229205.1 Suricata suricatta | reverse complement strand
CACCTGATGAATGGATCAAGAAGATGTGGTATACACACACACACACACACACACACACACACACACACACACAATGGAGTATTACATGGCAATAAGAATGAAATCTGGCCATTTGTAGCAAAGTGGATGGACCTCGAGGGTGTCATGCTAGGCAAAATAAGTCGGGCAGAGAAGGACAGATACCATATGTTTGCACTCAGAGGTCTAACAGGAGAAACCTAACAGAGGACCATAGGGAGGGGAAGGGGGAAAGATAGTTGGGGAGACAGAGGGACACAAATCATGAGAGACTATTGAATACTGAAAATGAACCGAGGGCTGAAAGGGGAGAGGGAGGGGGAAAGGTGGTGATGGTCATGGAGGGGGGCACTTGTGGGGAGAAGCACTGGGTGTTATATGGAAACCAATTTGACAATAAACTGTTATAAAATAAATAAATAAATAATCCATTAAGTGAAACAGAGAAAAATCACTTCTCCACACTAGTTGTCAAAAGTTCCATTTATATGTGCTCTTGCCATAGAAGATAATGTCAGAAAAATGGTTTCAAGGCATGGAAGTGAGTAACTGACCCATTCTAAACCCAAAAATTTACTGCAACTTTCTCATCTTTTGCTAATCTTGGTAAGTCTATGCAAATATGAAAAAAAAATCTCTGGGGCCCCTGAGTGGCTCAGTTGGTTAAGCATCTGACTCCTGGCTTCAATTTAGGTCATAACTTCAGTTTGTGGGTGCAAGCACTGTGTCAGGCTCTTTGCTGACAGCACTGAGCCTGCTTGGGATTCTGTCTCCCTCTCTCTGTGCCCCTCCCCTACTTGCTCCTTCTCTGTCTCTCTCAAAAATAAACATATCAACATTTTAAAAATGTTTTTAAAGAAAAAATCTCAGATGGTATGTAAAACAGATTATTGTAGTGCAAAGTTACAGATACTGAACATGGTTACATATGCTATTATAAACCTGGCCCAAGGTGCCTGGGTGGCTCAGTCAGTTAAGCAACTGACTTTCATTTCAGTTTGGTCAGGATCTCGCTGTTGGTAAGATCGTGCACCAAGTCAGGCTCTGCGCTGACAGCAGGGAGCCTGCTTTGGGTTCTCTCTCTCTCTCTCTCTCACTCTCACTCTCACTCTCACTCTTGCTCTCTCTCAAAAATAAATAAATAAACTTGGGGCGACTGTGTGGCTCAGTCAGTTAAGCGTCGGACTTCAGCTCAGGTCAAGATCTCAGGTTCCTGGGTTCAGGCCCCGCATTGGGCTCTGTACTGATAGTCCCGGGACTGGAGCCTGCTTGGATTTTTTGTCTCCCTCTCTCTTTACCCTTCCCTGTTCATGCTCCATCTCTAAAAAACTTAAGGAAAAATGTTAAAATAATAATAAATAAATAAACTTAAAAAAAAAAAACCCTGGCTCAATAGTTCAGTATAACATCTCTTTGAAACCATTTATATCTCAGTTGGTTCCTAATCTCAACACTGCACTTGATACTCTAAATTAAATATAGTAGAGCCATTAGACTGTAAAATTCCAAAAGCCCTGAGACTTATTACTTAATGAATAAATAGGTGCAGTCCTAAGCTAAAGTATTGCCTTCTGCAGTGTAAGTAAGGTCTAGGATGAGACAAGTAAACCTGTGACTAGCACTACAAGCTGAATGTCCTGTCGTTGTCAAATATGCAAAAATGTCAAATTGTAAAAAAAAAAAAAAAAAAAAAAAGCCCATAGCTACACAGGAGCAGAATTCAACTGCCTGACTTGATACTGGACGCCACCAAGTGGATAAAACACGGAGCTCGGAAAAGCCTGGGTTACTGGCCACTCTGTTCAAAAGCTGAAGCCAAGGACAACGCCACCGCCAGCAGTACTTGGACCAGACCCTGTCGATTCTGCTTGATACCTCTACTAAAAATCTAGAATGGGCAATGGCTCTCCAGAGGCCTTGAGATCGCGAGCGGAAAAGGGGACTGAGAATGGGGATGAGAACGCATCTGCTTTCTAAAAAACCATTCTCCAGGACAGGGTGGAGGAGGGAAGCTCACACACTTACAGCATGCAGACCCGGCTTGCCGCAACTCACCTTTATAGGATACCCTGCAGCTCGGTGCCACTCCCACTCAGGACAGCCCGGCTTTCCCAACCACCGTAATTTGGAGTCGCAGCATAATGACGTCAGCTCTCGCCTTCTGGCCCTACCAACGCCAGGCTCCGCCCGTCGCTCTCTGTTGCGCGCGCGCAGTACGTCCCTAAGGCATGCGCGAGGCGGTGGCTGGGCACCGCCATTTTGGCCGGTGGCCGTAGGATCACGCTGTGTGAGAGAGAAGTGAAAGCAAGAACTGACTTGGCCTCTGCGCTCTCCTCCGCAAGGGAATCATTTTTTCCAGGTACCTGACTAGCCCCTAAGGGTGTGTCCGTTAGCAGTGGTCTCCCAAGATTTAAAGACAGTAGGAACGTTGTCTGAGAGCCTTTGGTGAGGCCTCTGGTGTCGGTAGTGGAGGAGCCAGCGGCGCGTGGCAGCCGGCTTGGGAGGGACAGCTGGATCCGCCGAACTGCGGGCACCGCCGAGGACTTAGAGGCTCGTCGCGCATCCCCTCCAGCTGACCTGGCTCTTGGCCACTGTTGCCACCCACCCCCACCAGGGGCTACGAGAATGAACTTAGATGCCATTTCAGAGATACAGTCTCCACGGTCTCCACTCCCCTGTACTATTACAGAGAAGGCAACTTCAGAACTCAGAGCGTCGTCTTCCCCTCCCCCGGCCCCATCCTTAACCTGACACAGTAAAACGGACATATTGTCACATGTGTGTGTTTGATTATAGGAAGTCGTGGTCTTTTCTTCCTCCGCTTTTCTGGTGATTATGGAATGAGTCAGAGCGTTTTGTCGTCTTTATAGGAATGATGGCCATTTGTCGTTCTACTTTTCTTCTAGAGCAACGTGTATTCGGTTTTCCAAGTAACCTCCCAGGTGAACGCCTTTGCTTTTCGGGTGCGCTTTATAGCACTTGGTGCTTTCTTCTTGGTAATTTGTTTTTCCCTTCTTTAGATCTTAAATTGCTTGAGATTAGGGACGCATTGGTTCGTATCTTGTGGACACGAAATTCAAAGCCTATTCTGACATCCTATAAAATATACATAAATCTATTTTCTCTTTTTTTTGTGTACGGTAGTCAGTGGCAGTGAGAAATAACTGTCAAAACAGTGGGGAGGGATGTGGGAGGAGTTATTTTGGTTTGGTTTGGTTTGGATTTTACCCTGTCTTCTACAGAGACTACTAGCTAGGCATTTATGATAGTGGCATTTGTGTTGCATTTCTCAGTATATTTGTCTCATATACTGAGAATATTCATCCTATATCAGCTACCTAAGAACAATGCTTTGTCCGTATTAAACCAAAGATTCTTATATGTATTTGCATCAAAAAGGGTATTTTTTTCATGTTAAAAACCTTGTTATCCCCATAAAAATTTTTTTTCAGAAGAACATTTAATGTAACTTCTGAGAGAAAAAAGAAAGCGGTATAATTTTGTTGTCCCTTCTAAATGTCTCCAGTGTAGGATTCTGAAATCAGAGTTGTGCACCACTCCCCACTTACATGTTTTATAAGACTAATAACCCACAGTAACCATAAGTTGGAACATTTTATGTGATACCAAGCATCATTCGCTAAGACAGTCTTTCAAGTGCTTTCACATGATGTTAAAATAATTTTGGTCTTAGACTGCAGTTGTTTTTCATGATGCCTCACTTCCTTTTTTCTTGCCAGCTGGAAGAGTGACACTGAGGGTCATTGTTGGAGTACCTATTTGAAAACAGTTTGTCTTCAGATCTGGAAATCTTCTATTCCTCTTTGTTTCCAGGAGTCTGTTACTAAACTCTCCCCCTGGCCCAAGCTTTCCAGTGCTGTATCATTATCATTGAAAAAGTAGGGCTCTCTCTTCCCAATTCTTTAAAATAGTATACAAATTTAATCAGTGGTGTTCACACAAGTAACAGGTTTACAAAGAATCTATATTTCTTTTTCTTAAATGCATTATAATTCATCACTTTCTTAGTAAATACACTTATTAATTATCTCTGGTATTTTTTTTATTTTTCTATAAAAGTCATCTCTTACATTCACTTAATTTTGTTGGGGGGGATTTTGGTTTTTAAATTTTTGAGGGTTTAACTGTTTTTGAGAGAGAGACACAGAGCACAAGCTGGGGAGGAGCAGAGAGAGAGGGAGACACAAAACCTGAATCAGGCTCTGGGCTCTGAGCTGTCGGCACAGAGCTTGATGCAGGGCTCAAACACACAAACCGCAAGATCATGACCTGAGCTGATGTCAGCCAACTGAGCCACCCAGGCACCCCTCACTTAGTTCTTAAAAAGGTTTGAAGTATCATTGAAACACTTTAGTAGTTTGACAGAAATAAAGGTTAATGTAAGTCAGTTTTTTGATGAAAGATTCATTCTCTAGAAGGGACTTTATGACATTCATTTATTAGGTAATTTGTGTGATGTCCAGCTTTATTTTAATAGCTAACTAAAGAATCATCAGTTTTCAGGGAGTTGTCACTTAGAATTAAAGCTTTGTTGTAGCAATTCAAGTCATTTGATTTCTTTCTCTTTTAGTCTTTATGAAAATTGGATCAGCTTTTAAAGGGGTATTTTTTAAATGGGTCTATCAGTTACCCTTACCATTCTGTTTATTACATCAATACTTAGTCTCCTTTTGGATGATTTTTTTCTCAGCACGTACTCTAGTGGATAGCTGTTGCTATGGAATATTGGTAATTTCCAATATTTCTGAGGTCACTGAAACCTATAGGAAAACTATTTACTATTTTTAAATTAATTTTCTCATTTATTCAACAGAAATACTTGAGCTCTTATGATATGGGCATTGGTTTAGCCACTGGGCCGAACAGACAAGAAATGCCTGCCTTCATGATAGACTACCTTTAACTTGGGGAGGGGAAAGTACTGTCTGTGTGTAGAGAGAGAGAAAGTATATAAATACATGTATGTAGACATGACATAACATAAACCATATATACACATACGTATGAAATATGTACTGCAGTGTAGTAGAAAGTGCTAAGGAGAAAAATCAGGAAAAAAAGACAGACAGTAGGTGGTTTTTTTTGGTAGTGTAAGCTAGAGAAGGCTCACTGAGAAACATTAAAAAGACTTGACGTAGTGAGCCTTGTAACTCACTAGGGGGAATAGCATTACAGGCAGAGGGAACAGAAAATGTCAAAGTCCTGAAGCAATAACATGTCTGATGTGTGCTCTAAGAAAAACAAGGAGCCAAGGTGACTGGATCAAAATGAATAAGAAGTAGAGTAGTTGGAGATGAGATCAGAAAGTATTAGAGACTAATCAGTACCTCATTTGTTATTTTAAGGACTTTGGCTTTTACTCAGAATGAGTAGGGAAGCCGTTGCAGGACTTTACGCAAGAGGAGTGACATGATCTGGCTTACTTTTTTTTTTTAATAGTTTATTGTCAAATTGGTTTCCATATAACACCCAGTGCTTCTCCCCACAAGTGCCCTCCTCCACGACCATCACTCCCTTCCCCCCATCTCCCTCCTCCTTCAGCCCTCGGTTCGTTTTCAGTATTCAATAGTCTCTCGTGATTTGTGTCCCTTTCTCTCTCCAACTCTCTTTCCCCCTTCCCCTCCCTATGGTCCTCTGTTAGGTTTCTCCTGTTAGACCTCTGAGTGCAAACATATGGTATCTGTCCTCCTCTGCCTGACTTATTTCACTCAGTATGACACCCTCAAGGTCATTCACTTTGCTACAAATGGCCAGATTTCATTCTTCCTCATTGCCGTTGGTTTTCCAGAGTGGCTGCACCAGTTTACATTCCCACCAACAGTGTAGGAGGGTTCCCGTTTCTCCACATCCTCCCCAGCATCCATAGTCTCTTGATTTGCTCATTTTAGCCACTTTGTGTGGTGTGAGGTGGTATCTCAGTGTGGTTTTGATTTGTATTTCCCTGATGATGAGTGACGCTGAGCATCATTTCATGTGCCTGTTGGCCATGTGATGTCCTCTTTGGAGAAGCGTCTGTTCAGGTCTTCTGCCCATTTCTTCAGTGAATTATTCATTTTTTGTGTATGGAGTTTAGTGAGTTCCTTGTAGATTTTGGATACTAGCTCTTTATCTGATATGCCATTTGCCACTATCTTTTCCCATTCTGTTGGTTGCCTATTCGTTTTTTTGATTATTTCCTTTGCATGGCAGAAGCTTTTTATCTTGATGAGGTTCCAATAGTTCATTTTTGTTCTTGATTCTTTTGCCTTTGGGGAGTATTGAGGAGGAAATTGCTGCTTACATTTTAAAAGGATCACCCTACAGCACCTGGGTGGCTCAGTCCCTTTAAGTCTGAGTTTGGTTCAAGTCCTGGATTGGGGCTCTGTGCTGACAGTTCAGAGCCTGGAGCCTGCTTCGAATTCTGTGTCTCCCTCCTTCTCCGCCACTTTCCCTGCTCTCACTCCATTTCTCTCAAAAAATGAGTAAAAGTTGAAAAGATCAAAAAATAAAAGGTTCACCCTTACTTCTGTCATGAGAAGGAACTCTCAAGGGTTGGAGTAGAAGTAGGTAAGAGTAAAGCAGAGAGCCCTGATAGGGAGCTATTAGAGTAATGCAGGTAAGAAATAATGATGGTGTAGACCAGAGTCATGAGAAGTGGCCAGATTCATGAAGGTAAATCGGACAGAATTTGCTGCTGTGGCATGTTAAAAGTTAACTTCAAGGATTTGTGCTTGAATAAATGGAAGACTAGAGTTGTCATGTAACAGAATGGGCAAGACTGTTAAAGAAGCAAATTCTGATTGGGACTTCTGGTGTTCAGTTTGGGAGATGTATATTAGACCTTCAGGAAGAGATTTTGGGTAGTCAGGTAGATGAACAAGTTTAAGGTTAGGAGAGGTGTCATGACTAGAGATAAAAATTTGGGACTTAGCAGCATATAAGTAGGATTTTGAGGATATCAGATTAGAATAAAACACCTTAGAGAATGAATGTAGTTAAAAACTGTGACATTATTAGAGCACTCTTCAACTTTTAGCCTAGAAGGTAAGGAAAAATGACCAGGAATATAGGAGGAAAACCAGATCAGTACTATGTCCCAGAACCAAGTTCTAGCAGGAAAGCGTCATATTTTGTGTTAGATGTAATAGGTTGTTCAAGTAAATTAAAAACTATTACCTATTTGTTTTACCCATGTATAGAATGTTGATGACTGACAAGCTATTTTGGTGGAATGATGGGCACTAAAGTCTGTAATGAAGTCCAGAGAAAATACACAGAAATTTGGAACACTGACTATAGGCAACTCTTCCAAGTAGTCCTTTTTTTTTTTTTTTTTAAGTTTTATTTATTTTGGATACAGAGAGAGACAGAGCATGAGACGGGCAGGGGCAGAGAGAGAAGGAGACACAGAACCAGAAGCAGGCTCCAGGCTCTCAGCTAGTTGTCAGCACAGAGCCTGACGGGGGGCTTGAACCCACGAATGTGAGATCTGACCTGAGCCGAAGCCGGAGGCTTAACCGACTGAGCCACCCAGGCGCCCCCCCAAGTAGTCTTGCTATAAGAGGAAGGATGGGGCACCTGGGTGGCTCAGTCGGTTAAACATCCTACCTACTCTTGATTTTGGTTCATGATCTCAAGATTCATGGGATCGAGCTTTGCAGTCGACTCGGTGCTGACAACGCAGAAACTGCTTGGGATACTCATTCAAAATAAATGAGTAAACATTAAAAATAAATAAGTGGAAGGAGAAATAAAGCATGGGGTCAGATAATAAAGTGTTTAAATGCTGATGAGAATGAACCAGTGGAATGATTGATATGACGTGCAGGAGAGAATTGTTAGAGTATTCCCCTTCATGTCTTTTAGTATGCAAGTGGACTTCACTATAGAAATATGTATGTGATTGCTGGTTGTCTGGGTCACTTGAGATGACACTAGTCAGCATTTTCAGCTTTATGTGCACAGGTGAGGAGTTGTATGTAACTAGGATTATAGTTTAGGATATAAATGATTGACTGGAATGTTAGCTGGGTGCAGAAGGACAAGAGGGACATGAAGATAGAAGAGCTGAGGGACAGTTGGTGATGCAGTAGAATCAAGAGATAATGATAGTAGGTCTGGGTAATAGGGGAGTTCAAAGGGTTGTTGAATTTTGGGTACAAGGGGTAGGCTGAAAAGACAGAAGTGGTGATTGGAGAATGGGGTATTTAAAATAAAGGTTATAGAAGGATTGCAGTCACTGTTAATGATAAGGTCAAAGGTTTCACCAAAGGAATGAGGGGTTGAACAGGGTGAAAGACAAGATCAGACCATTGGAGGAGAGAGGGTACTGAACTAAGAGAACAGGCAGTTAATAGATCATCTATGAACATACTGAAATCAAGAGTTATGACAGGATTTGTAAGAGTAAAATTTAGCCTAGGGCTGAAATCTTCAGAGGATGGGAAGGAGTGAACTGATAGTTAAATTAAAGCAGTTGGATGATCTGAGAAGCAAAAGCTGACTCTTTATAATGAGGAGGGAGAGATAAGATAGTCTGGGAGGAGCACTGGGCACAATCTCTTATCCCTCTCCAAACCCAGTAGTACTGCAGGGTGTGAGAAAAAGGTGTACAAGAGGAAGCAGTCAGTCAAAACAAAATCAAAATTGACACACTCCTTGATACTTTATAGTGATACTTTATGTTCTCCTCCAATTTTTATGCTTCTGATTCATTTCTCTTAACTAATTGCATTCATAGTGCCATAATTTTGTTAACTTTTCTTTAACAGAAGAATTGGATATTCTTACTTGGGATCATGGCAGATAAATTAACGAGAATTGCTATTGTCAACCATGACAAATGTAAACCTAAGAAATGTCGGCAGGAGTGCAAAAAGAGTTGCCCAGTGGTTCGAATGGGTAAGTGGGTCGTTAGATCATTTAAAGGATTTTAAAAGAAATAAATTAGCTTCAGAGTTCTCTAGGCATATACTTTTTTCCTCTTAGTTTCTTTAAACTCTAAAGGTAAGACCAGACTTTGTTCTAAATTTTTTATTGCTTTGTGACTAGTAGAATAACATATTATCGATATTTTTTAAAGTTCATTGACTATAAAATCAGTTTGTTACTGAGATTCTTGTTGTTCTACAAAAGTTCTGTAATTACTTTAAGTCATGGAGAAAAGACTACCAGCATATTTGGGTTTTGATAGTATTCTCATTTTAAAAAGCAAAAATAAGTAGCTTAATAAGAATGACTAATTCATGAGGTTTTGCTCTATTTTCAAAATTGAATTTAAAACAATTCAGAATTATTGGTTAAAGTAATTGTTACTTTAACTGTACTAGTGAGGTATACTTTTGAATCTTAAAAGAAACTTTAGATGTCATCTATTTTAGTCTGCCATGTTATTTAGAAATTCCATTATTAATATCTGTAATGCCAATTTCTTTTGTATATTGGATGGCTACATATCTTTTTGGAACTTTACTGATTTAGGTAACATATTCCTTTTTCTGGTGTACGTTTCAATTTCCAAGACATATTTTGTGACTTATTAAGGGTCAGTCAGCTTAAAAATAAAACTGTTTTAGAGGCATCTGGTCAGTCAGGAGAGCATGCAATTCTTGATCTCAGGTCATGAGTTCAAGCCCCACATGAGGAATAGAGGTTACTTAAATAAATAAACTTTTTAAAAAATAACAAAATAAAGCTGTTTTAGGTTTTATAAGCATATTTTCTTCACCAGTAGTAAATTAATATACATTAATTATATCATAATTAATTCCCACATAGCATTATTTTTTTTTAGGATATGATCTCAAATGTATTTCTTCATGTGGCCTTTGCTTTTGAAAATTAGCTTCTGTACGGAGATTTGGAACCAGAATTACCTAAATAACAATGTTTAGAAAATTAGAATGGCAGGGAAAATGACTTAATTCTCTCTTTTCTTTTGCCAGGAAAACTATGCATAGAGGTTACACCCCAGAGCAAAATAGCATGGATTTCTGAAACCCTTTGTATTGGTTGTGGTATTTGTATTAAGGTAAGTGGCATTATATTTATTAGATCAAATTTGTAAACTGAAAAGAGTCAGAAAATTCTGAATATGTTATAACGGTTGTTTTTTTAAATATTTTATTTTATTTATTTTATTTTATTTTATTTTTATTTTTATTTTATTTTATTTTAGAGAAAACCCAAGCAGGAGAGAGAGAGGCAGAGGGAAAGAGAGACGGACAGACAGACTCTCAAGCAGGCTTCACGCCCAGCACAGAGCCCAACATAGGGCTCAATCCCATGACCCTGGATCATAACCTGAACCGAAATCAAGAGTCAGACACTCAACCAGCTGAGCCACCCAGCCATCCCCATTATAACTATTTTTAAAGAGGCAAAATATAAAGCAGCGAGTAAAGAATGTAAATTTAGGAAAATGGTATTCTATGAGAAATCTAGTATTATTGTTTTTTTAATTAATTAAACCACCCTATGTAAAAGTTATCCTTGCCATACTCAACATTGGAAAGCCATTTCCAACCAAAATTAATTTCTTTTTTCACCCTTTTTTTTATTTCAACCTTTTATGAGAAGGACATTCTAGAGCATGTCTTTACAAGTACTTTGGGAAATGTAATACAAAAAGTATGAGTCATATTACCTGTAGTCTTTTCAAGTCGGTATTTAATTTTAAATCACACCTTTTAAATAGAAATGGATTCAGCCAAAATTTTTTTAATCTAGTGCAATAGAGTGATTTTTCAAAATACCTCAGTTAGTTTTTGTTGTGTTGAATAGTTTGGTTAGGGCTTTCAACTTTAAAATGATGGATTTTCAGGGGCACCTGGGTGGCTCAGTTGGTTACGCATCTGATTTCGGCTCAGGTCATGATCTCACGGTTCATGGGTTCGAGCCCTGCGTCAGGCTCTGTGCTGACAGTTACCTCAGAGCCTGGAGCCTCTCTTCAGATTCTATGTCTCCCTCTCTCTGGCCCTCCCCTGCTCACTCTGTGTCTATCTCAAAAATAAATAAAACATGTAAAATTTTTAAAAAAAGACTTATTGGGAATTCCCTGAAATCTTTGTATACAAAGACTTTTGAATTGATCCCCTCACCTCTGTAAACAGTTCTGCTTAACAGATATCTAATCCGAGGTTATATTCTTTGAATGTACCTTTACAGTAGTCTGAGAAATTTTTCTAGTCACCTTGATGCTCTTAAATGATCTTCCAGTTCTTGCCATTCTTGTTCCTTGGATGTTTGTTTGATAATCGACTGTTCTTTGAGTTTTTCCATGGGTAAACTTTTTTTAATGTGAATTTACTTAGTTGGAATATAAAGCATCTGTTTCATTTGGGACAGTTAAAAACCACAATGGAAAGATATTAATCCTTGCTCTGTGCACAATATTATGCTGATTGTTGATGGGATGTAAATAGACTGAGATAGATACAATATGTAAAGAACTTAATCTTAAATCTAACTAAATATTAACCAGAAAGACCTTAAGGGACTAATTTACAAAGTACAAAAGAAAGCATACAAAGACAAGAAGGAGTTAGAAAGTATCTGTCAACTGAATTTGGAATGATATTCTCAACAAGCATGTTTATCTTGCCTCTTATCTAATCATGTTAACACACACACACAACTAGCCCTCAATTTTTGTAAGGTTTTTTCAGTAAGTATTAAAATCTAGAAATACACCAGTCACTAAGGGAGATACAAAATTAGTTAATGATTCTTGCCTTCAAAGAATTTAACTTTTATTTTTTAATTAGATAAGAAAATAAAGCAGTGTTTTACATCTTGTGAAAGTCCTACATTTGGAGTTTTGTTTTGTTTTGTAATCTCTACACCCAATGTAGGGCTCGAACTCCACCCTGAGAACAAGAGTCACATGCTTTTCTGCCTGACTCAGTCAGGCACCCCATAATTTCCACATTTTGAAGATTTTTTATAAAAAGTTCTTTATTTTAGTCATAAATACATTTCTAGAAATTAACACAAAATTTTTTACTTTAAATAACAGAAATGTCCCTTTGGCGCCTTATCAATTGTCAATTTACCAAGTAACTTGGAAAAAGAAACAACACATCGATATTGTGCCAATGCCTTCAAACTACACAGGTATATTTTCAAGTCAACACTCCTCTTTACTTTGATCAAGGGTAAAATACATTTGGAATTTTCAGAGAAAGATAAAAATGGGAAGAAGTATTAACCATCCACTAAAGAGAAATGTAAAATTATAATATACAAAATCATACTGCATATTGTCAGTGTTTCATTCTGGCTAACATTAGAATTACTTGGGGTTTTTAAAAAAACTAATGCCTAGGTTTCAGCCCATCTGAATTACATCATATCTCTAGGTATTAAATCTAGACCTCAGTAAGTTGAAAAAGCTCCCAGCTGATTCTGATATACAAGTGAGGTTGAGAATTACTATCGTTAATAATACTCATATCCCCAAAGTAACTTTTAAGAAACTTGTTTTGCGTTTTATTTATCTATTAATCTCCTCTACAGAGAATATTACTCTGAACTTAAACGTATATTGTTAAATCACAGGAGTACTTTGAGGTTTTTAATCTGTTGAACACTGATATTTTGAATCTGAGAGTCTAGATTAAACTAATAAAAAGGTATTTCTCAACCTGCCAGCTTTAAAGAGCCTTCTGCAGCAGGGAGAATGAAGTGGAGTATTTCTGGTTGATGTGGCACTTTTCTCCTTGTAAGTAAATGGCAGGACCAAAAAAAAAAAAAAAAAAAAAAAAAGACAGTGTGAGGTTGCACCTGCTATGTAATTTTGTACCAGAGCATTTGGTTATACGTTAAAACTGAGCCTTAATGTAAAGGAGAATTACTTTAGAATGGACATGAATGAAAATTGAAAATAAAATTTGGAGTAATATTGGTCATGGATGCATTTCTAACAATTAACAGTTTAAGTTACTTTTGGCTGTTTTTTTATCCTAATAGCCAATAATATCTGGCATATATCTCTTAGCTTATTAATGGGTGTGTGTGGAGTGCATTAAAATACAAGATACTGGTATTATGTAGCTTTTTCTACCTAAGTCCGAGTTTTGTTTATTTTCTATTCATTTTTGTATACCTATGACAGGTTGCCTATCCCTCGTCCAGGTGAAGTTTTAGGATTAGTTGGAACTAATGGAATTGGAAAGTCAACTGCTTTAAAAATTTTAGCAGGAAAACAAAAGCCAAACCTTGGAAAGTATGACGTATGTATACTACTTTATGAAAATGAATACTTCGGTCAGTTTTATGAGACTTTGATGAAAAGTATATAATTTTTTTAATATTCTTATTCAGTATCATTCATTAATTAATGCTGAAAAACCATATATAGATAAAACTCCTTTTTAATTAAGATCTGTTAATGCTACTTAACTGATAAATTTGAACTTCCTTAAACTGTTAATTAAGTTTTAGAAGCCAGAAGGCTTCTGTTTGGATGTATAGTTGACCCTTGAAGAATGCGAGGGTTAGGAGTAGTGACCTCCACCCCACCACCACCACTCAGTTGAAAATACATACATGAGTTTTGATTCCCCCAAAACTTAACTATTAGTAGCCTGTTGTTGACCGGAAGCCTTACACCAATAACAGAAACACTCTACTTCTATGGGTGTGACTATTTTAAGGACATCATAGAGGTGGAATCATGTAGTATTTGTCCTACTGTGGCTCCCTTGTTTCATTCTGCATAAAGCCTTTAAGATTCCTTCATGTCACAGCAAAAAATGCGATTGCACTAAGCTATTTAAGTATTTGTATATGTACTATAATATAGTAAAGTAAGCTAGAGGAAAGACGTAATTAAGTCATAAGGAAAAGAAGATAGATTTACGGTACTTTACTGTAGTTATCAAAAAAATTCACCCGTGTTCAGGAGTCAACTGTGTGATAATCACCCTTTTTTGCATTATTATGATTATTAAATTCAGATAATTATATTTCTAGGATCCACCTGATTGGCAAGAAATTTTGACTTACTTCCGTGGATCCGAATTGCAAAATTACTTTACCAAGATTCTAGAAGATGACCTAAAAGCCATTATCAAACCTCAGTATGTAGACCAGATTCCCAAGGCTGCAAAGGTCAGTTGCTCTTTAGGAGGAATTTATGTATTTTAGATATCTGGAGATATAAAATATGTATCAAACTAAACTTGTTTTACTTTGTTAACTTTTTAAGACTGAAGGAAAATAGTAGTAACTATTTCTGGTATATTATGTACGACAGGGGACAGTGGGGTCTATCTTGGACCGAAAGGATGAAACAAAGACACAAGCAATTGTATGTCAACAGCTTGGTAAGAGTTTATTTTGTGTTCATGCTTTAATAGGTCATGAACTTAATTCATATATATAAATAGATACATTTTATATGGATTACTAAAATACATGGGAAAATCTCTAGGAATTGTATTCATTTCTTACATTAATAATTTTCAACTGAAATATCATTCACACCCAGAATGATGTGCAATATACATTTTGCCTAGAAGAGGTAAAATAACACTTACAACATTGAACACAATGCCTCTATATTCTTTGTAGATTTAACCCATCTAAAAGAACGAAATGTTGAAGATCTTTCAGGAGGAGAGTTGCAGAGATTTGCTTGTGCTGTCGTTTGCATACAGAAGGCTGATATGTAGGTTGCTTTGCAAATTTTGTATGTCTTCATCTTATTTTAGAGTTTTTATTTATAATACTGTTAATAAGGCAGTGCTTTTGAGAGAAGTTAATAGAAATAGTATCTAAGGTTCTACTCTAAGGTAAGATATTGAAGCATTTATACATTCATTGCCACCCTTTTACTCCCAAAGGGGGAGAATCACTCATTTATTTAAATAAGTATTTCACAACTTATGGGTTGCAGCACTTTTTAATATAATCAGTTCCATATTATTTAAACTCTGTATATAAAGGGATATTTTTTGAAAACTTAAGCTCTCCAACCAGGCCAGCAACAGTTTTAAATACCTCAAGTAGAACATGAGGTCTGTTAAGGTTACTCTTTAATCAGGGTGGCATGTCATGTGAGAGAGAAAAGGAAAGAAGTAGTTTCCTTCCTACCTTCTAGTACCTCTCTTTCCCCAGATCTATATTGCTCCCATCTTTTTCCACGTTCCTGCTCTTACATCCAGTGCAGGCTAGCTCTTTTCCACAGAGTATTCTGTAATTCTGTGTGGTGCTCTCCTTTTCAAAAACTCATTTGCTTTAATGCAGCAGACGTTAGCTAGTCAAGAGCAAAGCTGTCTGAATTACTCCACACTATTTCAAACTATTTTTTATGAGGCAATAACAATTTGTAAGTTATCTTAATCAGAGAGTCTCTCCAAGGCTTGATATACAGCCCCACTTTTGTAATTTGTTCTCTTTCTACTTCTGAACAGAATACAGAAATTCTTACTCTTATGCAGTGGACTTCTCATTGGTATAAGAGGGGATGGTTGTTTAATCAAACTATGTTACAGAGCTTTAAAGTATCATGTAAAATAGAATTGTGTCCTATTTGTCTTACAAATCATTGTTTGCTTTTCTTTCTCATAGTTTCATGTTTGATGAACCTTCTAGTTACCTAGATGTCAAGCAGCGTTTAAAGGCTGCTATCACTATACGATCTCTCATAAATCCAGATAGGTGAGTATAAATTTGGTATATGTTTGTATTATTTTGTTTGGGGAGTTATACAGATTTCTAAAGATTAAACACTGAGACCATCACTGTCCTACATATGTATGTTTCTATCAGTTACTTTAGAGCTACCACTGGTATTTACCTTCCTCTATCTAGAACAGACATTCTTAATGCAAGACTTATTTACTACCTGCTATTTAATGCTTGTCTCCAGAGAGCATAGGAATACTCTGGAATGATTTGAAAGTTCTGGCATCTAGGTATGGGAGGCAGATTCTTAGCTTTTACCAGATCCTCAAATGAATATATCACTCAAACACACACAAAATTTAAAACATTATAAGGATCACCACATAACTCTGGTTGTTTAGGGCTTTAATGAACTGCAGAGTTTTCTTAATATCCTGTTAAGTAATTATAGCACCCTGTGGTTATAGAGTACTTTTGTAATTTGCAGTTTTTAAATCTATTCTCTCATTTGAATCTCATAGTAATTTTGTGTGTTAGACTCTTTAGGTAGTATTCCCATTTTGTAGATGAAGAAGATTAATGTCAAATAAGGTAGTTATTTGCTCTAGGTTACAGATTTACTACATCGCAAAGCAATGACTTAAGCCCAGAGATTTTTTTCTATGTAGTATTTTCTATGTCTCTCCTTAAAGACTCATTTAATCTACAGCTCATATTACAGAATGCAAGAGAAATCCCTAGGGATCAAAAACCAAAGAAAGAACTATAAATTATAAAGAAGAGACCAGGATATGGCTTTCCTGAGGGGTGTTGCTCATCTACAGTAGGTCTTGAGTTTTAACAATCACTTGTGAACAGGAAGCAAAGCAGTGTATTGGATTACCACATATAAAATGTCAGGACTCTCAAAGAACTGTTTTCTCAGCAAAAGGGCAAGGATGTGAAGATGTCAAGGAAGCGTAGATCTCAGTCACTGAGATTGTTAAAAGTGGATGGATGGCTCCCCTTCAGATGTATTCATGGACCAGCAGCTCACATGGATGTGGAATTAAAATTTAGATAATCAGAAGAGTCTAAACTCTTCATAGTAAGAAAGTAATGCAAAAAGAGGGTCTCAGATTCTTTAGTCCTGTCCTATAATACCAGCAGAAGCAAATATAAAACTACTTTTCAGGAATATGTCCTCAACCCTGGTCCAGGATTCCTACAAGTAAAGACTCATGAGCTCAAATCCAGGGCTATAAATGTTTGAAAGGAAACCATCTGTAAAGGAGGCAATAGACACAGACACAACAAACAACAGGATTAGAACTTCAAGAAGGTCAGGTGACATTCTCAAACTATAAAATAGTTGTACCTAAAATATAAACACAGGTGCCCCCGAGTACCTCAGTTGGTTAAGTGTCTGAATCCTGATCTCAGCTCAAGTCATGATCTCATGGTTTGTGAGTTCAAGTCCCATGTCAGGCTCTGCACAGACAGCACAGAGCCTACTTAGAATTCTTTCTTCTCTGTCCCTACCCTGCTCCTGCACATACATGTATGCTACCTTTCTCTCTCACTCTCTAAAAATAAATAAACCTTAAAAATAATAATAAAATACACAAAAGAAGGATACAAAACCCTAAGAATATGGTACTAGAAGAAGGCAATGGGTAAATGTTTAAAAAAAACCAAACAGACTTAGAAATTGGAAGTATAGCTGTGACATTAAAAACTCAATGGACAGGGGCACCCGGCTGGCTCAGTCAGCGGAGCATGCAGCTCTTTATCTCAGAGTTGTAAGTTTAGCCCCATGTTGAATGTAGAGATTACTTAAAAATAAGATCTTAAAAAAATGTTTTAATGTTTGTTTATTTTTGAAAGAGAAACTCTACAGAATCAAAGCAGGCTCCAGGCTCTGAGCTGTCAGCAGAGCCCAGTGCAGGGCTCAGACTCACGAACAGTGAGATCGTAATCTGAGCCAAAGTCAGACCACAACTGACTGAACTACCCAGGTACCCCAAAAATAAAATCTTCAAAAAAAAATTTACTGGGGCACCTGGGTGGCTCAGTCAGTTGACCAGTGGACTTCAGCTTAGGTCATAATCTTGTGGTTTGTGAGTTCAAGCCCCACTGCTGTCATTGCAGAGCCCACTATGGATCTTCTGCAAAGGAGGAGATCCTCTCTGTCTGCCTCCCCTGCTTTCTGTCTCTCCCCCACTTGCACACTTTAGCTCAAAAACAAATAATCATTTTTTTAAAATTTAAAAATCACTGCACAGATTAGACAGGTGAGGGACAGCAGAAAAGAGTGTTAGAAACCTAAAAAGTTGATCTGTACAAATTACCAGAATACAGCAGAGAATGAGATTGAACTCCGATTGATTTCAGAAAGGAGGTGTAGAGAATGGAATGAGAAAGACTATTTACGTATATCTTAATAGAAGTCTGAAAAATGAAGCCATGAAAAAGATCATGGCTGAGAATTTTTCAGAAGGGAAAATTTTGACTTTCTAGATTCAAGGAGCAAATGATCCACATACATACTTTGAAGTGAAACTTAGAACCAATGGTAAAGAGATAATCTTAATTGAGCCAAATAGTAGCTATAATTTTCACATCATATATAGGTCTGGGCATTATGATAGGCTCCTTGAGAAATATAAGATACAGTCCTGATATTCAAGGACTTCACAGGAAAAGAACATATAGGTAATCAAGTTAGTAGTTCTCAACCTTAACACATTTGTAAAATATTTTTATATCTGTTTATTATGAAAGTCATAGCTCATACCTACTTTCACACAAAATTTATTTCAAATATCAAATAATGTCCTAGCCATAATAAAGAGAGATAAACAGATATGTAATTTACAACCAGATGACGTGTATCTTAATATGTAAAGGTTCAGGCAAATCACTATAATCCTGTATTTTGAGAGGGCAGTAACCTTAATTGTAATAAGGATAACATGTCCAAAACAAATGAGATTGACAAGGTGAAGAAAGTTTTTTAGACATTCTCATAATTGTATTGGGTCTTATTCATAGAAAAAGGGTTAAAATAATCTCATTGTATGATAGGCCGATGGTAAAAAGTGACAAGAAGTCTGTGCATCCAGAAATTCTGTGATGTGTCAAGGCAATGTTTAGTCTTTAATACTGTAAAAAGATTGGCTATTCTATCCTTTAAAAAAAAAAATAGGGGCGCCTGGGTGGCTCAGTCCGGTAAGCCTCTGACTTCAGCTCAGGTCAGATACCACGTTCGTGGGTTCGAGCCCCGTGTCAGGCTCTGTGCTGACAGCTAGCTCAGAGCCTGGAGCCTGCTTCTGGTTCTGTGTCTCCTCTCTCTGCTCCTCCCCCTCTCATGCTCTGTCTCTCTCTGTATCAAAAATAAATAAAACATTAAAAAAATTTTTTAAAAATAGAGGATAGATTGGAGAAAGGACACTAAATGCATGAGATTTTTTAGAATTTGTCCTCTAAGAATATCTTCAGTTAAATTAGAAATCAACAGGTAACCCAAAATTAATCATAAGAATTTCACACCATAAATTTCTCATTACTACAGATTTGTTTCTGTCCAAATCCTTAGGAAATAGAGTGACTCACTTAAATCTTCTTTACATTTTGGACTTTTGCATATGCTCCATTTAAAAGTAGGGATATCCGAAGGTATGACTTGTTTTTTTTTTCTTCTTTCTTAAGCAAATTATAAGCCACTAGATGACTGGCACCTAAGTCAGTTAAGCATCTGACTTGAAGGTTTCAACTCAGGCCTCTCGGATTTTGGCTTCATGGATTCAAGCCCCACATTGGGCTTTGTGCTCTCTCTCAAAATAAATAAACTTAAAAAAAAATTTTTTTTTTAAGCCACTCGATGATACTATGCTGCCTAACATGATGTCCAAAAGGTTTTAATGATAAAAAGTAGACAATTACTCCAGATAATGGAACATTGCCAAAAAATAAGGCAGGATGAGTACTGGCTCACTTGGGTGATTTGCCATTTTTATTGATACTTCTTACTTACTAATGTCGTAGAAAACATTTGCTCTTAATATTTTCTTTTCATAATTAAACGTGCCCCCATTTTTTTCATTCCTTTTACCACCTGATACCTAGATTACTGTGGGAATTTCCTTAAAAAAAGTCAGTGGTTCTTGCTAGCATAATATTACTGAAATGATGTTTTTTTTTCTTATCATTCTCTTATTCTACAACCGTGCTATACCTTCTAGTCGTGCTACTATTTTAATTGAAATTAAAAATTCATTCCTTCAGTCAGTCTACCCACATTCTACATAGAGAACATTTTCATAACCATGGAAAATTTTACTGGACAATTGTTATTTAAGAACCTACCATCTTGCCCCATTGCCAGTTAGCATAAGTCTAAATCCAGCAATCTTATTAAACATCTCTTTGGTACATAGCACGAGACTAAAAATCAAGAGAGGTGCTAAAATATATTTTATAGTCTGACTTCACAAAATTTAGGAACAAGTTATAGAAGTACTCAATAATAAAAATAAATAATGGAAATAATAAATTAAAATCCAAGTATCAATTCAGAGTTACAAATGGTCAAGGTCAAGAGTTAGGGAAAGAAAGTTCATTTGCATATTATGAAGAAGTCCCTGCAGAAAGTAGGACCTTAAAGCATTGAGTAAGATTTCAGCATGTGGAGATTTAGACAGGAGACCATTTAGGAGAAGGAACAGAGAGCCCTTAGATACACAGAAATGGAAAAGTGGATTATTCAGAAAACAGAGATCCATTTTTCAGTGTGCCTCAAATGTATGTACATGGGGAAAAATAATAGCTGAAGTTTTGGAGAGTTTTGAAACAAAGTCTGAGGACATTAATTTGTTTTATTTGCAACTGAGAGCCATATCTGGGAACCTATAAAGAATGAGGTTTGTTAAAAGTCTATAGCAGGGAGCCTGGCTGGCTCAGTCAGCTAAGCGTCCAGCTTCAACTCAGGTCATGATCTCACAGTTTGTGGGTTTGAGCCCCGCATCAGGCTCTGTGCCAACAGCTACCTCAGAGCCTGGAGCCTGCTTCAGATTCTGTGTCTCCCTCTCACTCTGACCCTCCCGCTGCTTGCCCTGTCTCTGTCTCAAAAATAAACAAAAGACATTAAAAGCTCATTTTGCTTTAACACCAAATGTACCCTGAGCTGCCTTTTACATAACTATAGCTTCTTTATAAAATTTTCTGATCTTAGAAATGAAAGAAAAACAGTAGCTAAAATTTCCACACAAACAAATTTAACCCTAACCAAGGATTGCCTATCAAGAGCCACAGAAGACACCTGGAAGAGACAGAATCAAACTCTAAAGCATCTTGAATGATGTTTTTCGGGAAAGAAAGCAAAAATCACTGAAATCATTTTGAAATTCATGAGTTATTTAGAACTGTTCTTCACAAGTGTATGCTTTCCAGTGAACATGAAGGATGTTAACTGAAAGTCAAGGAAGGACTGATATTCCTGTGTTAGACTGAGAACCAAAATACCTGGGAGAACTCAAGTTCCTTCTTCACTAAATTTGTCAATTGTGGTATTACTTTCTAAATGTAAATTTTTCTAATCTTGGCAGTCATCACATTCCTTCCCTTCTATGAAGTGTTAAAGATTCAGGCAACTTTTTTGGAAGTTTTAAAATAA
>NC_043700.1:77135836-77161558 GCF_006229205.1 Suricata suricatta | reverse complement strand
AGTCAAGGAAGGACTGATATTCCTGTGTTAGACTGAGAACCAAAATACCTGGGAGAACTCAAGTTCCTTCTTCACTAAATTTGTCAATTGTGGTATTACTTTCTAAATGTAAATTTTTCTAATCTTGGCAGTCATCACATTCCTTCCCTTCTATGAAGTGTTAAAGATTCAGGCAACTTTTTTGGAAGTTTTAAAATAAAGTAGAAATTTATAATTTCCCTTCAAAAATCTAATTTTCAAGCCAACCCAGCCACCATAAAGGTACAAGACAACAAATATAATTTCTTCAAAATCAATTTATGAGTACGTACGGCTTCTATGTCCAAAAATGGTGATTATAAAAAAAGGGAAAAATACATTCCACAGGGTGCCTGGGTGGCTGAGTCAGATAAGCACCCACCTCCTGATTTCAGCTCAGGTCATGATCTCACGATTCGTGGGTTCAAGCCCCACGTCGGACTCTGTGCTGACTGCTCAGAGCCTGGAGCCTACTTCGGATTCTGTATCTCCCTCTCTCTCTGACCCTCTTCTGCTTGCACCGTCTCTCTGTCTCTCAAAAATAAATAAAAGACATTTTTTAAACACCCTATATAAAAGGTCTATAGCAATGTTGAAAGAAATGTGAGACCCTGAACTAGAATTTAGAAAAAGAAAAGGATATAATAAATGCCCAAGACTTCGTTGAGTAAGAGTTGACAGACTTGACAATTTAAACAATATATTATTGGGAATAAAATTATTCCTATTTTATGAGATAGGACTCATAGTGAAGCTCTTAAGATTCATTCATGATTCCATTAATATAAATAGGGAGAATATTTGTACAGGAAACACAGGTTGGGATTTGAAGTGTCTGTAGGACATTGCTTTTTTTTAACATTTTAAACTAACTTGGATAGGAATAAAGTGCTGCATAAAAGCGTCATGAACATTATTTGCCCGATAGTTTGTACACTATTAATGCTTTTTTTCTTAACCACTTCAAAAGTCACATCATATCCTGTCCCACTCATAACGTGCTCCAGTACACAGTAACCTATTTTCCTTTTTGAACTTCACTCGATTTTATATCTAGAGAACAGGCTTGGCTGTGTAGTTTTGTGAGGTTTGGGGGGAGGGGAGGGTTATGTTTCCTATCTACCCCTTGTCTTCCTCAGCTACACTGAAAGTTCTTGAGTTAAGTATTCTGTCATATTCTCTGTATTCCTCTACTACAGCTAACCTATGGGACAGGACAACTGGAAGGGCTTATTAATACATAAGATCAATAGAATAATAAACAGTTTAGGCTACATCAGATTTAAATCTGTTGTAATTGTGTCTGCTTTGTAAAGTTTATTTAAAAATGTGTTCTTTTTTGGCAGAACACATTTATTTCACGTATCCATAGACTGTTTCATATTAACTTTTTTCCTTTTAGTTTAGGAAAACAATTTGAAATAGGAAGATTTGATGAGTCTTATTTAATGTCTTATGGCTTTGTTTAGTGTATAGTCTTTACATTTAATTTTTTTAATATGTTTTCTTAGAGTTTATACTATTCTAAGTTTAAATTGTAATAAATATAATTTTAATTTATGTGTTATATTTAAAAATAAAAATCTATATTGATTTGCAGATATATCATTGTGGTGGAGCATGATCTAAGTGTATTAGACTATCTCTCAGACTTCATCTGCTGTTTATATGGCGTACCAAGTGCTTACGGTGTTGTCACTATGCCTTTTAGTGTAAGAGAAGGTAACTTGAAAAGTGATTTCCACAATGCTCTATTGTCTCTAATGCTTAGAAAATGTATTGTTGGTATTCAGCAGTTACATGTTGCTCTAATATTTATCCAAAACTCTAGTCTTAATGGAATTTAATCACTCAACAGAATGTATATATAAGGTTATATACATAATTTGTTATTCAAAACATTTCTTTTTGGAGATTTTTCTATTGGAGTGGGTAGAAATACTTTATCAATTTCACTGTTTGCTATCTTAAACGTTTTTATTACATTTTGGTTTCTACTACTTCGTTGTAGTATTTATCATCTTCAGCTTTATCTTTGAAAGGTTAAAACCAGTAGTGAAACTCTTACAATTCACTTAGTGCTCATCTTATTCCCATTTTTCAAATTTATCTATAGCCTGTATCTTAATTTTATAAAACTTAAGACTGTCTAAAAGTCTAATAAGATAGTAAGTATATTAAAATAAGATAGTTTAGTATAGTTTAATGAGTAAAAGTCTAATAGATTAGTAAGCCTATTCCTTCTACTGTCAGGAAAGAGGGACTCTCTGGCCTCTTCTTTACGTAAGTAAGTTAGGCAGAAGTAAAAACTAACTACCACTAAGTGGCTCCTGAAACAAGTATCAGTGCATTCTCCACCTAGTATGCCTTTTTTCCTTTTAATTGCTTTGCCATTTCCTTCCATCTCCTTTTTTACTTTATATTTCCTCTTTCCAGCTGTGCCTTCAGCTGACAAAAGGACTACCTAGTGCATAGTTTGAAAAAATACCATATTTTATAAGAATAATTATTCATGTAGTCTTGTATGTAGACCCCTAGGTTAGGCAGGCTCCTTTTTTTAAAGTGATCTCTTCAAAAATAACATTTGAGATATCCAAGTACTTAGCTATTTGTACATTTGAGATAAACAGATGCATGTGTTCAGGAAAAATTTGTGAGATTGCTTACTTTTCTTTCCAATAAATAGCCTTAAGAGATGATATCAGAAAGTTATTAGTTTTTTTATTCTCCTCAGTTAGCAAGTATTTATTAAGTACCTACTCTATATTATGTAATAGGTCCAGAATGGCATTAATAATGAGGTAGGTTCCTGGCAATCACTCTTCACAGTTGTAGTTACAAATACCATGTCTAAAAGCTATACCTTTTTTTTTTAAGTTGTTTGTTTTGTTTTGATAGTGAGCGAGCCAGGGAGGGGCAGAGAGAGGAAGAGTCAGAATCCCAAACATGCTCCGCACTTTCCTTAGAGCCAGATTCAGGACCCGATCTCCCAAACCATGATTCAGACACTTAACCGACTGAGCCAGCCAGGCGCTCCTAAAAGCTATTCTGTTTAAGAAATAGTTCCTGCTGAAGTTTTTAATGTGCCTCATTTGTTAAAACAATTCAAGTAAACTTTCCTTCTTTATGCTTTCTTTTAATATACTGAAGTTAATGCCATATGTAAATGTAAAAGCTCTCTTTGAACTCTAAAGACAGTTATAGCTTGGACTCAGTTTTAAATTACTAGTATTGTAGTAGAAATGGAAAGGCTGGTTTTTTAATGTCTTTTTGCACAGTTTCCTGAGCCTTCATTTACATACCTGATAAATTAGGCATTTGGATTCAGTGGCTACTCTGGTTTCCCTCAAGTCTATGTTCCTTTTTAACCTCACATTTGTAACTTTTAAGTAGTTTTAAGATCAAAAAAATACTGGTTTGGGCAGGATGAATTTATCCTTTCAGCAAATACTGAACACCTGTGTTCTAGGCTGAGGCTGTAGTCCGTCCCCCCTGATATGGCTCTGAGTCCCAAATGAGATGAATAACATCCTTAGGCTTTCTTTTAAGACCTTCCAGACTTGAGCTACTATCTTTCTCTATTTATCTTAAATATAGGAATCACTGAAAACATATTTTTGCATTTTTCCCATGTAATCCACTTTTTCATGTTTCTGCCACTGCGAATCTTCAAGTTTTAATATGGAAGGATTCTCGTGCACAGTATATTTTCTTTCAGTTACTAAAAAATGTTTAGATAGTAGTGTATGTTTTTGTACAGTGAAGCCAAAAAAATGTTAAATGAAGTTAGTTCATTATTATAAATGTATTGCAAACCTGGAAAATTAATCTGAAAAATGCAGTATTTTATTTTAGGACTTCAACTTATGGTACCTAGATCTTATGTGAAATGCATACTCATAACTTGTTTATTTAAAAAATTATTCTCAGACTATATCATTTTATGTCAGTCTGTAATAATACTCCATTTTTACCTGTTATTTCTTGAGAAAAATTGCAAGTTTTTATTTAGAAATACAGCAGAAATGGCACCATAATTATTCTTTTGCCTAAAACCTGATGGGGAAAAAAAATCTTACATAAAAATCACATCGTAATGAAGATATTCTTTGTGTATATATACACGTATTTATTCGTAAGTTTTTTAAACTTGTGTTAGATACATAAGACACCATGTTGTCACTGCATGTTACCACAAATTAACAGAAATTTGAAATCTGTGCTTAGATTGCTCCCAAGAGAGTCTAGAGTTTTGGCTTTTGTGTGATAATTTCCTGCTGTGGAGAAAAATTAGTCATTAATTGATGTTTACCAATCTGTTGTTAATGACTTTCCAACAGGCATAAACATTTTTTTGGATGGCTACGTCCCAACAGAAAACTTGAGATTCAGAGACGCATCACTTGTTTTTAAAGTGGCTGAGACTGCAAATGAAGAAGAAGTCAAGAAGATGTGTATGTATAAATACCCTGGAATGAAGAAGAAGATGGGAGAGTTCGAGCTAGCAATTGTAGCTGGAGAGTTTACAGATTCTGAAATCATGGTGATGTTGGGGGAGAATGGTACGTTTTCCTTATTTTGTGATATTTGAAAGTCTATTCTCTATCCAGTAACTTCGTTTTGGCTACTCCATGAAAAATTTTGACTCAGTTGTAAGTCTGGGAGCTAGACTGAATCCATACATTTCTCAGTATAGTTCCTATAGTATAACATTGTATGATTTAATGTCATTGCCATTCAAGTTTATATATATTTCATATATTTGTTTCATAACTTATAGTGAAAATAAATATATTTTTCCAACCTAGTTTTTCTGTGTATAAATTGTGAGGGTATTTATTCATCTTAGAAACAGATGAGGACAGAAACGATAAAATAAGGTAATTCAGAAGCTATCGAGTTTAAAATTTTTTCTTGAATTCCTTCATTTGAGCTTTTATTATTTTCAATTCAGGCTAGTCTACCTTTGTAAATAGTTGTATTACCTGAATTTTCAATTTTAGGTTGCTGTCATAAATAGAGCTTTGAGTTGAATTCGAGTACCAAATGTCTGGTATTGCTTTCAAGATTTAAAAAAAGAGCTTTGAATTGTATACTTCTAAATCTGTAGAAGACAAGTTTTCTATGAGGATTTTGCTATGTATTTCAATCTTTAGCTAATGGAGGAATTTTGAGCTGAGTTGCTTTTCATGTAAATGGACTTTAAAATGATGGTATCAATCATAACAATATTACACTCCTTAACAATAAATTGAATTGGTATTTAAGCTAAGTAAGTAAAACTAGCCCAAGACTTGCAATGGTTTCTAATGAGATTTATTAGCATATATTCCTCTAATTAGTTTCGAATGATACTTCAGAGGCAAATCATGAGAGTTTCAAGTATTTTTGTTTAGCCTTCACAATTCAGTAGTGTCAGTGGATATCTTTAAAACTAATTTCTCAATTAAAACCCAGTAGTGTACATGGTGTTTTACTGTAAACATGAAGCATATTTCAAGTCTGTTTGTTGTATATATTGTGTTGGCAGGTACTGGTAAAACAACATTTATCAGAATGCTTGCTGGAAGACTTAAGCCTGATGAAGGAGGTACTGTTATATTGTTGTTTTTATTGCCCCAAATAGGAAACTTTGAAGATACGGGTAATTTTCAGTGTCGTCTTTATTTGCATTATTTTGCAGGAGAAGTACCAGTTCTAAATGTCAGTTATAAGCCACAGAAAATCAGTCCCAAATCAACTGTGAGTTGTTATTCTGTTATTTGATTATTAAAGGAAAGTTTATGCACACACACACACACACACACACACACACACACACCTAGAGCTTTAATCTTTCAGTGTATCAATATTCTTCTCCAAATTAATTTCTGTGCAATTTTACCAAAAGTGGCTAAGGAAAGTATTAAGACATATGTCCTTGATTCAATTCCACTGTTAGGAAATGTTTTTAAAATCTGATCTGTTTTTCCAAAGGAAAAAATGTGGGGGCACCTGGCTGGCTCAGTTGGTTCTTGATTTCATATCAGGTCGTTATCCCAGGGTTGTGGGATCGAGCCCTCCGTAGGGTTCAGATATTCTCTCTCTCTCACAGCCAACTGAGCCACCCAAGCACCCCTGAATAGACATTTTTTCAAAGAAAATATTTAAATGGCCAAATAAGCACATGAAAAGATGCTCAGTATCATTAGTCATTAGGGAAATGCAAATCAAAACTACACTGAGATACTGCACACCCAGTAGGATGACAATAACAAGTTTTGATAAAGATGTGGAGAAATTGGAACCTCATACATTGCTGATGGGAAGGTAAATTTGGTAGAGCCACTTAAAAACAACAACAACCTGGCAGTTCTTATGACTAAACATAGTTAACATACGAACCAACATTTCTAGATACATACCCAGGAGAAATGAAGACCTATCTCAACATAAAAATTTGCACACAAATGTATTTGTAATAGCCAAAAAGTTAACCTTTGGTTCTGCAAGTATTGTAATGATGAACTTCTTAATTACAATATTTGCACTCAGGACCTCAGCCTTCACTTTGTTAGGCCTATTTGAGACTGCTTAGCTTAACACTAAAATTATTATTGGGGGCACTTGGGTGGCTCAGTCGGTTAAGTGTCCAACTCTCGATTTTGGCTCAGGTCATGATCTCATGGTTCATGAGTTTGAGCCCCACTATGGGCTCCATGCTGACAATACAGAGCCTGCTTGGGATTCTCTCTACCTCTCTCTCTCTGCCCCTCCCCTGCTCGCACTTGCTCTCTAAAAAATATTTATATTTTGTTATCATTAGTACTTTGTATAAGCTTAGCTTTTTAAGTTCTCAGATTCAGCCCTCTCCTGAAATAAACAAGCACATGGCATCTTTTTTTTTCTTTTCTAATTTACTGGTTTCCATGTAACACCCAGTGCTCATCCCAAGTGCCTCTTCCATGCCCATCACCCCTTTTTCCCTCCCCCACCCCCATCAGCTCTCATTTTGTTCTCAGTATTCAGGAGTCTCATGGTTTACCTCCCTCCCTCTCCCCAACTATTTTTCCCCGTTCTCCTCCCCCATGGTCCTCTGTTAAGTTTTTCCTGTTACACTTATGAGTGACAACATACGGTACCTGTCCTTCTCTGCCTGACTTATTTCACTTAGCATGACCCCCTCGAGGTCCGTTTCATTCTTTCTCATTGCCACGGCACATGACACCTTAAGAGTCATCCCTGTTAGATCATGCATATTGTCTTACCTTACTGATTGCCTAAGGGTACTTGGTACCCACCCTGACCTTGAAAATTATTCCTATTCTCAAATGATATCTTAAACTTTTTTTTTTAATATTTATTTAGAGATTGAGAGTGAGCAGGGGAAGGGCAAAGGAGGAGACAGAATCCCAAGCAGGCTCCATACTGTCAGCACAAAGCCAGACACGGGGCTCAAACCCACGTACTGCGAGATGGTAACCTGAGCCAAAAACCAAGAGTGGGATACTTAACCAACTGGGACACCCAGGCGCCCTATCAAATGATTTCTTTCTTGAAACAGTCATTATTTACTAATTTCAGATTTTAAGATTGTTTTTACTTGTTGGACTTGATGGTTTTCTAATAATTTTAAGACTTGCCATAGATGATGGAGCATAAAAATAACTAGCCTAATCTATGGGTGGCAAACTGATAATACTTTTGCTCTGAAGCTTAACTTTGTGTGACGATTCGTAATCAGAGGAGTTGTGTACTGAAGTAAAATTTCAATACTTTTTTCACTAAAAACAGGGAAGTGTTCGACAGTTGCTACATGAAAAGATAAGAGATGCTTACACTCATCCACAATTTGTGACTGATGTGATGAAGCCTTTGCAGATTGAAAACATCATTGATCAAGAAGTATGTATTTTGATTTTTGTTATTATTTTAAACTTTGGGTGTCCACGTGGTTTGCTAAACTTTTCCTCCAAATAGGTGCAGACGTTATCCGGTGGTGAACTGCAGCGAGTAGCTTTAGCTCTTTGTTTGGGCAAACCAGCTGACGTCTACTTAATTGATGAACCATCTGCATATTTGGATTCTGAGCAAAGATTGATGGCAGCTCGAGTTGTCAAACGGTAATGTCCTGCCAGTAAGAGTATTTTAATTAATGTGCACTGGCATACAACAGTGCTTAATACAGCATTTGAGTATTTGATATGTAAAACTGGAAACGTTTAAAATCGTGTATTTTAGTTTCATACTCCATGCTAAGAAGACCGCCTTTGTTGTGGAACATGACTTCATTATGGCCACCTATCTAGCAGATCGAGTCATCGTTTTTGATGGTATTCCATCTAAGAACACAGTTGCAAACAGGTAAAACTATTTTCAGAAGCCTAATTATGAGTCCTAACAATTAGAAAAGCATTATTCAAAATTTTCCTATAAGCTTATAAACATTAATCATACCATTTTAATTTTTGAAGGAAAGAAGTAGCCAGAAATTCTAGGAATGATTCTGTGACTCCCAGAATTATCCATATTACTGGATGGAACTAGGTAAACTAGTGCGCAGACTGTATAGTATAGAACTCCCGACCCAAGATAAGCAAGCAGAGCTCTGAGCCACTCAGCTTTTTTTGAAAGTTAACTTTTGTCTGCTTCATTATTTGGATTTTCAAAACAGATTAGGATTTTGATTTTGCAAGTAATTCCCTGAAAACTATTGATGCTTGTGCATACAGCAGTTAAGGATAACAAGGTTATATTATTTACCCAGTTTACACTTCTAGTGGTAATGCTCACAGTGGACCCCAAATATCTGGTATTGATCTATAGAAGAGTCGAAATGAATTTTCCTTTTCCCCCTTTTTCTCTAACTTTTCCTTATTGGCCTGACTTAGAGCTCTTGTAATATAGAGAAGCCTAACATTCAAATCAGTTTATGAGGAATGTCTTGGTGCTAAAACCTGTTAAGTTGAACCATATGAAATTATTCTTATTCAACCATTTTTTACCTGTAAAAATAGCAATTTCGTGTGATTCCATTATGTTTTCTGATATTGGGGAGGAAAGGAGTTGCTGTTTGAAAAATTCATCCAAAAAATAAAAGTTTTTACTGAGCTTCTTCCTTTATTTATTCTTCCAATTCCTTTATTTTCATTTTAAATTTGTTCATCAATTGAGAATTCCATATTTCTTTGACAGGGCAATTTCAGACTCTGCAAAGCTTATTCAGATAACCATCTGTATTTACAAAAAATGCTTATTAAAGTGTTCCACAAGTACGATGCAATTTGATTGTGATTTAAGAATTTGGGTAAACAAAAGATAAAGGATAGAAATTGAAAAAGGAGTTAAAAGTAAAGTCCATTGTGCTGTACATACTCCCTCCAGTGCCAAATTTATGATGTTAATTTTACCTTTTCCATTAAATTCTCTTAACTCCTATACATGTCAGATTTGAAATTCTGTAATCTCCTAGTGACCTTTTGTTTTTCTAGCGTAGTAACTTCCATCTTAAGTGTTTCCCATTCCAGATCAGAAACACAGGTCAAATTGGGTTTTGCACAAAAACATTATAGCCAAACTACTCCAAGGAAAGACATTTCTGAACATAGAATTAATTTATAATATTCTGTGATTATATACTGTTATCCAGATATGACTAGGGAATTAGAGGGAACAGTGATGCTTAATACTCTTCAGTCCCAAAAAGTCGCTAAATTTGTGGGATAAATTTTAATCACAATTGATCTTATTTTTCCTCTAGTCCTCAAACTCTTTTGGCTGGCATGAATAAATTTTTGTCTCAGCTTGAAATTACATTCAGAAGAGATCCAAACAACTATAGGCCAAGAATAAACAAACTCAATTCAATTAAGGTATGTAGAAAAACTCTTAAATTATGGATAATTCCTTTATAAATAAGTCATTGAAAGGTATGTTTCAAATTAGAAGACTTTCTCATGAAAAATTTATCATTTCATTAATTCTGAAATTCGTGTTTTTCACATTTAATAGTCTGGGAGGCAGTAATTCTGATGTAGTTGCTATTGCTACAGGGACTCAGAACTGTTCATATTATTTGAGTCGTGCCCACTGTTGTACTGCCTGTGTTGAGTTTAATTGCCATTTTAATGTCTTCAGAAAGGTTACACTAATTCACTGTTGATACAAAGTTTTTACAAATGACCAGTTTCTCTTACTTACTTTTCATCTTGTGCATGCACAAGAGCAACACCTGATTAAAATATTTTAAGAATCCAAGCAAGCTTCTTCAGTGAGCATGAAATTCTGCATTATGGGAAAACATTTTGTCAGTTTAATTGGCAATGTTTTTCTTTGTTGTACATAAAATAATTATGCTCCTCACAGTTGATGTAGACTGTGAAACATGGTTTTATTTTTTTAGAAGACTAATTTCTTGATCACGAAAAAAAAAGCCAGTGAACTATTAAAAAAAAAAGCATTTCTGTACTTTCAATATCTCCTGCAGTGCCTATTTAACAATGCTGCTTATGCTTCATAGCTCTCTAGCCTTTGTTCTTAAAGACCTAACACACTGTCTCAGTGCCTTCAGACTTCACTGCGTATTTTGTTTACAAATGATTTATCTTACTCTGTAGCCAAGATAATCTGACTTAAAACTGAAAAGTTTTCTATCTTGAAAATTAAGTAGAAAAGAGGAACTAAATTCTCCAGCAATTACTCTGCGCAGTTTAATTTTCCTAAGAATTTTCTTCTGAAGTGTTACAAGTGTTGTATTGCCATTTTCTTGTACAGAGAACTCATGGTTCAGTCCCCAGGTATACCTAGTCCTCATTTCTCTGTGACCACACATCTTCGTCATACCTTGATCCTAATAAGGATATACCTAGGCGGATAGGTAGATGGGTCATTACTGGCCAGTATCTAAACTGGAATGGGAAAAGATAGTTCTATAGGAGTTTTGTGTAATAGTGAATTACACAATCTTGTTGTGTAGTAGGTAGTAGTAGGTAACTAGACAATGTTACCTTTTGGACTAGGAGTTTAAAGTCAGAATGATACAAGTAGAATTCAACAGCATAGTTGGAAATAGTATTTTATAGAGCAGAATTTTACATACTTATGTAAGGCATTTTCTGTGAAGGGGCTTTGCTTGAGGGTGGACCAAGAGAAGTGTTCTGGTTGTAGGGATGAGTAGCAGAGGTAGTAATCCTGCCTTTGACTTAGTGGACCCACGAATGTCCGGAAGCAGATAGTAAGTGCAGAGGAGGTTGTGTAGATCCTGGGAACACTGCTATACAAGACTGTGGGTGAAAGACTTACCCCTATGTATAGGAGATGGTGTTGATTTTTGTTGCTTCTGTTTCATTTTTTAGGATGTAGAACAAAAGAAGAGTGGAAACTACTTTTTCTTGGATGACTAGACTGAATCTGAGAATGTTGAGAAGCCATTTCTTAAAAGAAACATTTATTGGGATTGTTTTGTCATATAAAACTTGAATCAGATTTTTATGCCCCACACACTCTGGAGCTTGAAGTATAATCTACTTAATGTAACATCAAAAGCCAGTTGTGTTGTAAATTAATAGTCTGAACACAAAAATTGCCACTTTTCTGTTCTTGAAACAATTTTTGTGTAGAAAATCCTAAAATGAAGACATTTCAAGCTATATAATTACCTCCATGGTTTCAATGATGTATGGGAAATTTTCAGTAGGTGTTACCATGTATGTACCAAATGCTGACCAGTGTTTGCCCCCTTTTAAAAATCTTGAAAAAGCTTTTCGTACTTCTAGTTTGCCAAATATGCCAGTATAAGGAAACTGCCCTTTTTAAAGCCGGTCGAAGACTCCACTAATGAAATTTGATAAATAAACAGCAGGATTATATTTCCTATTTGCTTTCAGTCTTTGCAATATATTATCAGTGTGTTTAGACTTTCAACGTAAGATTACTACAAAACACCACTGTTGGAAATGGCCATGTTCCCAACTTAAGCATTGTTTACAATGTTGTTTTTGGTGCTTTTGAATATTTTTGAGTATCAAATATTTTCCACACACCACCCCCATCTGCCAGAAAAAAAACCCTTAACCTTTCTCTGAATTACTTAGTTTTAGCATTCCATAAGATTCTGTAATTCTCAAAGTAATGTCATCTGTATAATCATGATCAAAATTTAGGAAAAGCATTTTAAAGAATGTTTGCCTCCTTTAAAATCTTGAGTTGATGCCTAAGCATCTATGTAATTTTAACCTTACACAGATTTCTGACAGGCAGCCAAGGACAACATTAAAAGCAACATTAATGCAAACAGGTCCCCAGATAGCATTGTAAAGTATATCTTGTCACCAGATAGATTCATCTTCACCTTTGGATATAGAGGATATTATCTAAATCTGTTTGACTTTGGAGTTTAGGATAGAATGTAGCAAGAGCTCTAAAAACTGACTGCATCTCATCTCAGGTTCCTGAGTGTGAACAGTGGGGTATGGTGTGAAACCACTCTCAGTTATACTTGTAATGAATGCCCTGAACTGGGACTTCTACTACAAGTGAGGAAGAGAGTTCACTAAAATGAATGGGGCAGGCAAAATAGGAAAATTAGAAGAAAGTACTGACCAGACTTTTAGAGCTCCTTAAAACCATAGAGGCGTTAACTAACATGTAGACAATAAATAGAAAATATGATTTAACTGGTCCCCCATTAGGCCTTTTAAAAATTAATTTATGAGTAATCCATAAGTACATGTTTGTTGTGAAATATTCAAACCTACTGAAATATATGTAATAAAATGTTCTCTACTCACATTACCCTTCCAAAGGTTACCAGTGTTTGCATTTAATAATATATATCCTTTTATGCTTTTTTTTCTGTGCACTTAGCTAAGTGTGAATATGTAAAGGGTTTGTTTTGTACATAAATGGGATTATACTAAAGTAAGTAGTGCCTATTTTTAAGGATAGGTTAAATTTGTGAATGATTATTTCAAGTATATTGAATAAAATAAGACAAAAGCTGTTTTTACTTACGGATTCCGTATTCTGTCCTAAAGAAGACACGTGATAAAATAAGAGCACAGTTCTTCTTATTGCTGATGACAGAATATGTATTAATTGTAATTTTCATGTAAATTAAATTTTTTAAATACGGATTTAGATTTTAAGTTTTTATATAGAAATAGAAAAGATCTTACAGTTGCTAATATAGAAGTTTTTCTATGAAAACCAACTCAAATACACCACCAATGCAGATGTTAGTTATTTGGAAAGACTGCTCAGTATGTCCTGATTGGAAAATATCTCTAAATGGTGCAACACAGTTCATAAATAGCACCATTTACTGAAAATATACAAAATATTAAAATTCCAAAAGGATACTCAAGACAGTAAGCCTTTGGGGAATGTTGACTTGGATAAAGAACAGGCAAAGAAAAGGAGATATATATACACACAGCCATTACCTTTTGAACTTCATATACTGTATGTTACAACTGTTTAGAGATAACATTTAAGTTTTTAAATCTTCAATAAAAAGATTATCTGTATTATGTTCAACCAGTGTACAGCAGTATTAACAAAAGCAGTGTATTTATGCAGTTTAAGTTCACCTGATTTTATACCATAGCATCTTGAAGCCCAGTCCTGATCTCTTGCTTATAATTGCAGTTTGACATCTGGCATGTACTTTGCCTCCTACAATTGTGGCCAGAGAGAAAAGTAGGAACAGGATAAACTCGGTTTATAGTTTCATTCCTATCCATTAACATTTAGATACATTTATGTCAAGCTTTCGACCCAGTGTTTGGCATATGTGCACTCTGGTTCAGAAGAGAAACCATTCTTGGTTGGAGAGTCAAAAAGAGCTAAGTGAAGGAGGTAGTCCCAGGAAAAGTAGCATCTAACAATAATAATCCTATGTAAAGCAGAATAAATGTCAAGTGAGACAGAAATCAGCATGGGCATGTAAGAGATGAGTTAGAGGAAAAGGAATATAGGCAAGTTTAGTGGATTTTCATTGCTTTCATTAGATATTTTTACATGCTCATTAGGGATTGAAGAGATAAAGCAGATTACCATTTAAGGAAGCAAGTAGAACTACCAAGGTAGTTATTCAAGAGCTTTTAATTTTTATTGTGTTGTCTTCCAGTATTTTGTCTACGTAACTGTTTCTGCCACCTCTTGCTCTTGATGGGATTGTTTCCTTGTCTTGTTTAATGAACGAACTGGTGTTCAGTGAGGTTTTATCTGTGAAAACTCTTAAGGTTTAGTAGGTCAAACACTCCTTTTCCTTCCCAACCTTGTACTCACCAGCACCTCCTTCATTGCAGTTTAATAGGATATATGTATCCAGCCTTGGATGGTGGATCATAAGTGAGCTAAGACAGTCATGACAAGTCCTTATTTTCCTAGTCTCTCTTAGAGCTAGGGATGGCCAATTGTAGCCAGTAAATGAAAAGTAGAAGTCTCTTGGGGTGTTCCTGGAAGCCCTCTTGATTTAATAAAAGGAAATACGTATCTGGTACTACTTATGGATTTGTTACTGTAAAGTGCTACAGGGAATTGTTGAGAAAGCCACAAGGATGCTAGTCTTCACATTAAAACTGTACAACTGTCACCTGCCACTTCCCTCCAGATTTCTTATGAAAGGGAAATAAAACCATTTAAACAGTTAAATCCAAACAGGCTTCCTGTTAAAGTAACTGCCTCCTTGGCAGTTTGTCTCTCCAAATTCGTTTCTGGCTAGGTGACCCAAGTATGTTATTACCAGCTAGAAACTACTTTTCATCTTAGCTTGCAAAGACATTCTCAGTGTTGGGGGCTTTTAGGCTTACTTTATTTTTAGGATTGCCCTTTTTACTAGGGTGTGGGGTGCTCCCGTCTTTAATGCAAATGGTAGTTCATCTACACAGTTCACAGCTAATGAACCATGTCCATCCATCCCTTCTCATGGAATACAGCCTTAGGGTCACTTCATGTCCTGTATGTACCCTCAGGTTTCTGTTCTCCACTTTTAGCCCCTCATTTGTGAATAGACCCTATATAATTCTTTATACCCTATATAATTATACATGATTTAAATGCTTAACTTCTCGGAAGTAATCTACAGGAAACAAGCAACAAGTTACATAGTAACAGGTACATCCCTAGGTAGGTACATACAGCAGGGATATTATGTATATTAAAAAGATAGACTCTGTTCATTAGAGAAATTGGAGCTTCAATCTAAAAACCTCTTAACATGTTTACAACCAGTGTTTGTAGCTTTACACTTTAAGAGTTTATAAATTTAGGGTTTACGAAAAGGCAGCTGTTTTACTTCTTTTGTAGTTTACTTTCTCCTGTTCCCTAAACATAAACCTAACAGTCAAATTAAGTGAAAATGTAACAAATACTCAAAAGGGAAAAGCAAGCCCTTTTAATTATAGACTTTAGTAAGAGAAACTGTACAGGACACTTCTGGTCACCCGCTGCTACCCCCCTTCTTGCTTTCCTCACACTCCGGCTTCTGTTCAGACCACACAGGAAAAGTCTATGAGACTCACTCGGCTAGCAGGTGAATGCTTCCCTTGTTTCTCCTCCTCTCCCTCCATCCCAAGGTTCTGTGATACTTCACTCACCTGCCTGGGCAATCCCAACGTCAGGCCTACTGCCTAACTTATCCTTCCCAGCTCACCTTTCCGCCAGATACCTGTACTGAAGGAAGCTTTTGTTTCAGCTCTCTCCTTCCTGGGAAAGCCATCCTTAAGCCAAAGTCCATATAGTGAGTAGGTTAAACAAACATTAAGAAACTCGGGTTTTCAAAGTGTATTAGTGTCCCTAACCTTTTTAAAAAAATTGTAATGTTTTTCTTTACTGTTGAGAGAGAGAGAGAGAGAGAGAGAGAGAGCGAGCGAGCACGAAAGAGCACGCGCACTAACAGGGGAGGGCCAGAGAGAGGGAGAGAGAATCCCAAGTAGGCTCCACTCTGTCAGCACAGAGCCTGATGCGAGACTTGAACCCACGAACAAGTGAGATCGTGACCTGAGTTGAAATCAATTTGGATGCTTAACCAACTGACCCACCAAGGCACCCGTTTTTAAATAAAATTTTCAAATGGTTTATCCTTCTTCATTAGACAAATAATTACAGACATACCTCAGTAATACTCTGGGTCCTAGTGAATCGGAGGTTTTTTTGGTTTCCCAGTACCAATAAATGTTTACACTATGTAAGTATGTACATAACCTTAATTTTAAAACATTTTTGCTAAAAGATGCTAGCCATAATCTGAGCTTACAGCAAGTCCAAATCACTGATCACAGATCACTATGACAAATATAATGAAAAAGTCTGAAATACTGCAAGAATTACCAAAATGTGACAGAGTGAGCAAGTGTTAGAAAAACAGCACCAGCAGACTTGTTCAGTGCAGGGTTGCCACACACCCTCTATCAATAAAAACACAGCTGTCTGCAAAGCACAATAAAACGAACCGCAGTAAAACAAGATGTGCCTGTACTGAATACTAACTTTTTAAAAAGCCATTTAATCTGTAAAGTATTCTTAGTCTACACATCCCATTTCATTTAATGAATGCCGGAAAAATTGATAGAGCACTGGTTCTAAACTCAGAGCTAGGTACCTATCCAAACTCTACCACTTAGTAGCTGCACAACTTTAGTCAAATTAAATTAGTTGGCCTAATTTTTTTTATTTCAGTTTTACTATATACATTAAGTAGGGGAAACAACAGTACCTACCCCACAGACTACAAATCTCACGTGGTTTATAGTTTCACATACTAGGATTATCTTCTGACTGGATAAAAACCATGGAAACCATCTCCTATTTTTAGATGTCTGCTAAAATTCCTCAAGATTTATGTGCTCTATTACTTGGTTTACCCTGGAACCAAAGAATCACAAGCAGAATTGAGAGACAAAATTTAATATATGCACACAGTTTTATATATAATGCAGCATCACACCATGTAGGGCATTTACTCTTATTTTATACATTCAGATATGTTTGAAACACTTCTTAAGGCTACAAAACAGAACATAGAAAAATAAACAGGAATATATCCAACACTTACAAAAAGTGATATGATAAAGAATATAAAGTACTATTTTCCTTTCAACACTTCAAAAGATATGTATATATACTTTTTTTTACAAGTAACATCACAAATGATCACATCTTCACATGCTTTTAAGTATTATTTGTACTCAGTGTAAGGCTATTATCATTTTTCATACATAAATTTTCTTCTAGCTCTGTAACAATGCAATTTTTAATCCATTCAAGTAAATTCAACCCCAAAGTTGCTGTTTCCCAGCATTAAGACATGCACCCACCCCTCTTCTAAGATTTTCTAAAACTTGTATTTCAGGGGGGAAGAAATTCCCATTTAGTGGGAAATCCCAATTAGTGGGAGAGTAAATGGCTAACACTAGTAGCAAAACCTTAGTTCTTTGAAAATGACATACTGGAATTGAGCCATTACTAAGAATTTAAAAAACATAATAGTATTTAGACATTAAATAGGAAGCAAAATACAGTAAACAGAAATCGTGTAGCCAAATATGCATTCTCTTCAGCTACACTAAAATGGACCTTGCTTAGTACCCATGAGTGAAAGACTAAGGTTACCTCATCTAAAACCAAAGGTAAAATAAATGAGGCATAAATAAATATTGCTAGTTTCTAGGATGGCTGAATGTTTTCTAAACCAGAAATGGTCAGAAAGGAACTTTATTGCACCAAGTCAATCATTAGCAAGTTTGCAGTTCACAGGCATTTAATTCAACCTTGAGTCACAAAGGAAACACACTGCAAGAATATACATAGTTTGCATCAAATAAGCTGTCGTCAGCATGGTGGTTTGGGAAGACCTACTCCTGCCAGGTCGAGGCAGGTTCTGAGCTTAGGTCAGCCATGAAAACGGACATACGGGTCACCAGGAAACCAGACAAGGACTGCACAGATGCTAGCATCCTGCTGCCACTACGTGCATGGAACAAGAACCGAAGATGTATCTGAGAGGAAATGACTGAAAGAGAAACATACACGACACTAAAAGGAAAGGGAGAAGAATCAAGTTCAGCAAAAGCAACTAACTATAATGAACAGGTGAGCTTTGGTCATTCTAAACATCTGTTCTTCAAAATGTGCATAATCATAATATGGTGAAGTTCCATAATTTCTAACTCAAAATACAAATAATTCTCACTTCTAAGCTTTTGTTTTTCTCTTATACAGGAACATTATGTCTCATATCAACATACCTTATGACTCAGTTAAAATGAAGGAGGACAAAAGCTTGCTTGGCCCTAAGTTGACCTCAGCATAAGGCAAAACCCCTGCACTAATACATTTAAAACAAAACTAAAGGAAAAAAAAATTAAAACAGACCTCAAAGATTAGTAATTTTAAAACTAATTATCAAAAGTCAAAATTCTTTTATTCCAGAGGCCACTGAGCAAAATACAATCTGCTAAAGTTCTTTTTCAACAGCTTCCGTCATGTCCTGGAGATAAGATCTAGGAAACAGGAAGCAAATCAGTGTTTCCTGCAGGAACTACATAGTCTGTTATTCAACTGAGGTAAGACACAGGGACCGTGATAAAATGAACAATATTCCTTCCTATCCAATTCTGAGACATGCCCAGACGAAACCGATCAAATCGCAGTCAGTAAGATCAAAGACACTGGAAAGAGCAATTTCTTTTGGCCTCCTGAGATCAAACTTTGAACATTTAAATCTGGTCACTATGATCTAAAAGTGTTTTCATAAAAATTATCAGGTAAGCTAATGTGACATATAAAAAATCATAAGCTGAAAGTGGAGGACCCTATAATCTCATTCCATGAACAACTTTATTACAAAGAAAAAAATGGCTTCGGCAGTACTTTCCCCAATTGTTCTAGCTTAGAAGATGACAACAGAAATTCCTTTCAACAAGTTCTCTCAAATTTTTTTTCTTTCCCACAAGACCATCTGTATCTTTACAAATTCCTACCTAGCACCATCATAATAAAATGTTATCTTTCAAAGTGCTCTCTAAAATCCTCTATCACAAAACATCTAAATACTAATCACTACCCAAATCAGCAGATACACAGACATTAGGTAATTAAAACAACACAGAGGTAAATAACCATTATTACAGTACACGGGAGATTCAACTGAGCCTAGCTGGCATCCAAACATTACTGTGGGCATTCAGAGAACCCAGAGAACTCATCTGCTTCAGTTTGTCAAACTCAAGTGAATTGTATTTGTTTTAAAAGTAATTTGCCATTTAAAAAAAATCTATTTTTGGCTAGGTATATTACACATGGCATGCAGAGAGAAATTACATTACTTGCATAGCACTCAAACTTCCTGATCAAAAGAAAACATAAAAAAGGGTAGATTTTTCACATTGGTATGTACAAAAAAGAAACATAAGCTACAGTTATTTTTAGAGAGTAACACAGATGCATGAATACTGTGCTGATTGAGAGTTAAATCTCCAACTGAGAACAGAGTGCAACATGCAAAGGGAATTTCCATGAACACTGAAAAGACCAAAAAGAAGCAGAATCAGAAGAAAGACGTTATGGAAGGGGTAACAAGCTATAAAAATGCAAAGCAACCATTTTCTAGCAGCATCCTCTAGAAAATAACTAGAAATCACAATCATCCTTTTTTTTGTACAATAGTTCCAGGCATGTGACAAATCGAACATGCAAATGTAAAGTGATACACATAACCAATGGTGCAAATAGAAAAACAAAACACAGTAACTCCATAGAAACCTGTCAAGCTAAAAATTTTTTAACATTTCTTCTCACAAAATATTTAAATCTGTCAGTGCATTAGTGTTAAAGTGGCATTAAAAAACTTCTGCAGTTTTAACAGATGCAGATTATTTTCAAAATGCATAGCATCTACATTTCTTTCAAGTAGGCACCATGATATTTACACCAGTGCTAGGAATTCTTGGTGGAAACAGCCATTTCATTAGATTTCCTATTATTTCTTAAACATCTGTCTTGTATGCGATCTCAAGTTCAACAAATACTCACCAAAATTCAAAAATATACCCTATGAATATTAAAAGAACTATATACAACATTTCTAAGACACAGGTTAATAGGCTGCCTTATGTGTAATATTAAAGAGAAGACATTATTCAAGTTTGACAGATATTGAGATGAAAGGCCTTTGGGTTGGAAGCATTTCAAAAGACAACAGTGTTTTAGGCTAAGAATTATTTGAGCCCAGTTTATGACTAAGGCATTGCATAATAAAATATACATTTCTATTTGGTGCAATGTTGTTTTGGAATCTATAGTGTGTCAAATGGTATATTTTTCTTGTCACTTTAGTAAACACTATAAAGCACACATTTCCAACATCTGAAATTAAACTTACATAAGGAAAAAAACCAAACACTAAGTTTTATATTAAGCTGTTTATAAAAAATACTTTAACAAACTTATTGTCTACTTTTTATGGGGGCAGTTACCTGATTAACAGATTTTGAATGAAGAAAAATGGCAATGCCAGGAACTCGCCTGCCCCTTGAACACATATCCAAAACCTCTTGTCCAGGATGGGAGTAGGGTAAAGGGGGAGGGGAGGAGATAGTTCCAATGTGGGTTTTTATTTAATGATCTTGTTAAAGCCTTCAGAAACATTCCACCTAAGAAGAGGTTTCTGTTCTAAAATACCACACCAGGGACCATCAGGTGTTCTGTCCCCGATGGCCATCTCCCATCCCAGACCTCCTCCTATCCCCGCGATAGGGCCGTCCTCGGGCGTTCCGATGGTACTGATAACCTTCATCTCGGCCTCTGCTTGGCTGCCCCTTCCAGGACTCCTCGCCTCGCGCATGCTGATACCCTCCTCTACCAGAAGAGCCCCAATCGCTTTTGTACTTCCTGCCTCCATAAGTCTGGTTGTAAAACTGCTTCGATCTACCACTTCTCAGAATATTAGATACTTCGTTTTCATCCTCTGAACTCTCTTCTTTTGGTCTCTGCACTCTGCTAGCCACAGAGTTGGCCCCACTGACCACATCAGCAGCAATCTTAGGATCTTTCACTTTTTCTGACTTTTCCTTCAGACTTGGAATGGTCCTTTTAGGCTCAAGTTCAAGAGGCACAGTTTCTCTCTCCCGGTTTAGAATCTGAGTGGGAAGACGAGCCTTCTCCTCTGCTGCAGGAGGGACAGAAGCTGCGGCTGGGTCTGCAGCAGGTGTCTGAGATGACCGCTCGGCCCGGCCCTCATGCTTACTCAGACTAGCTTCAGGGAGAGATTGTGCGCCTTCGCCTCCAGCCTCCCGGAACTCATCCACTGCTGACACTGAACCACATTCTTTAGACAGATCCAGATTTTCCAGGGGCAGATCCAATTCTTTCTCATCAGAGGGCAGGACAATATTCTGCCGCATTACTGGATTTTCTATAAATCCCTGAAAAGGGTATCCATACCAAACGTGAGGAAAGAAAGGAGGTGCAATGGGAACCGGGCCTAAGAATGGATTAGGTCCAAAGGACGGTTGTGGGAACATATTCTTGCCACTTAGTGACTCTTCATAGTCAGCATGAAGAAGCTGCCCGGAGTTTTCAGATTCAAGATCAGCCTGGTAAGACAACTGTCCGTGACTTTCAGACACCTGAGATGGAGGGATAACCAAAGGTGAAGAAAATGTTGGCGGTCCAATCTCTGCCTGTGGCATCTGACCATTAATACTGGCCTCAGTCTGCATAGGAAAGTGTGGATCAGTACAGGTACAATCACTTTCATTCTGAGCAGAAGGAGCTTCCTGGAACCAAGGATTTGGAGGATACACAGGGACAGAGACCTTTGGGTACATCCTGCAGGCTGCCAGGTAGGCCTGGTGCAGAGGATACAGGTAAGAATGTGGGGCCCACATAGGACAGCTATATGCCTAAAAGACACAAAAACAGTAACATAAGCAAAAGGGGGAGAAAAAGTTTAGAATGAGTGCATCAAGTGTCTCATGCCTGCCAAGACTATATAATCACTGTGATACGTAACATGAAAAGGAATTATAAAATTCAATCACTGTTCTAAGATTCTATTCTTTATTCCTAACTGAAAACAAACCCAAAGTCCTCGTATTGAGGTGACAGGAGACAATATAATGAACCCACCCACAGATTGTCATAATCATTAATTCCATCCTTTCGATATAACTGCATAGAAATAATTTGGGGTGATACAGGTCCCAGAAACAACCACCATCAAGCAACTGCACTGCCAGCTTTGAAAAGCTCCATCACTAGCTGTTTGGCTTTTGTAGTCTACATTTGTATTCTGGCTCCACCACTAAACTGTGTGACTTCATGCCACTAGTCAAGTCGTCTGGACCTTTCTGTCTCTTCTACCAGAAAAATACTGGTATAGAAGTAGATGACCAACAGTGTTAAGACTCTATAGGTCCAGGAGCCAGTCCCATGGGCATTCCAACAGCAAGGATTAAAGTTAGACTTCCAGTTAGAGAAGGTAACACTGAAAATAACACAAATCCTTCCCCTACAAAGGGCCAGCTAACCACCAAACAAAGAAAATTGGCAAATTAACCTAAAGCCAACTAGGTAAATATAAAATGAGGCAATGAATACAGTAGATGATAAAACTAACTCTCCTTGTATCCGACCGGTAGACTTCATTTCATATTTTAATAGTCTAAAACCTACAGAAATTAATCCAAGACAGGAGCTAACGAACCCCGACAAGGACAGAGTTCTCCAGCCTTTCTTTCTAAAGCAAGCTATTTCTAGGCTGACTACTTCCCAAAGGATACCTCTGCTATGCTAGTGAACACACCACATCCCACAGGAGAACTTTCACAAGGTCTTTCCTTCAATCCTTTCAACAAATGTGGTAGATGGAAGACTATTACCCACATAACACAAATGAAAAAAGCTACGCTAAGATAACACTAAGTGACTTGCCCAGAGATACACAGCTTAAAAGTGATGGCGCAGAATTTCAAACCCAGATCTTTCACTGAATCCCCAATGAGGGCATTTTCACTAGGCCGCCCCAGGGATGAGGACTGTTTCCTGCATATACTCACAGGTTAAATCATTTCCAATTAAAAGGAAAAGCAAGCAAGTTCTAGAGCCTCAATCACTATCAAAAACAAATGGTACAGTACTGAAAATCCTAGTTCTTAAAATACTGTGATCTAGTAAATCTTAGGTTGCTATTCACCAAAAGGGTTAAGAGTTAAGATTATTTAAATACTAATAATCTAAAACAGTACTGACTTAAAAATAACTTTAAAATGATAAAATGTAAATACCTTTACACCAAGATTAAAGAAGAATCGAAGAATGTTCTTATCTAAAAATAAACATAATCATTAAAATTATACATTCAAAAAGGGTTTTTCCCCATTATCCTCAAACAATATATAGCTCTAAAGATAATTTTGCCTACTCAAATTGTTCCCTCTAACCAGTAATACAAAACATAGGTAAAAACTGTAATAACCAAAACCAAGTTCTGTTCCTGTAAGTTAATGCCAGGTTCAATATGCTTTGTCTATGCTAACACCTAAGTCCTAAAATGGCTTGAGATTTTTATCTGATTAAAATTAATTTTGTGTGAAGAAAACTCAGGTGTTCAGTGTATTTCATTTTCAACTTCACTCTGGGATTTTAAAAATTATGAAATAAAAATGTTGGGGATAAGAATAAATTTGACATAAACCTAACTCATTAATAACATAACATTAGTAGGCATTCATTTGACATTAACCAGTTATCCACGGACTCAAACAATCATACCACTAATAAAACAAAACTGTCCATAAAACTCAAGGTAAAAAGCATAAAGTCATGGCATTACTCTTTAAATTTTCCTACAAATAGAAAATTTTGCAAACTAAAATTCCTTTAAAAAAATCTGTTTTTCATGGAAAAATAGGAGTGATCTCAAAATCCAGTTCATTGATGAGAAAACTCCGTAATGTTTAGTTACCTAGTTGATGACATTAACATTTAATTCAAAAGTTTTAAGCTTTTTTGGGAAAAAAAATGATATAAGGGAGGGACAGTTCCTAAATATACCAAAACCATATTCCAATCAAACATAAGCTGAAACAACGAAGTGAAAGCCTGGTAAGCCAAATCCTCCTCTCCTTACGGTCAGCCCCTCGGCTTACTCAGTAACATAACCTCCGGCCCCTATTTCACATTTCCCGCTGAACCCATATCAATATTTGATAAATAAAATCATTTAGAACTTGGAAAAGGAGCTCACCTTTAGGCAGGTCCTCCCCGGTGTGACACAGTGAATAAGGTGGTGCAATGGCTCGATCTCCCTTCTCATTATAAGGAAACCCAGGGTAGAGTGGGTCCTGGTAAAGGCTCAATGTCTGAGGCAAAGGCATCAAGGGCTGGTTAACTGCCTGTATTGACACAGGAACTGGAGAGGGTGTTAAATGAGCTTGGGACACAGCAGAATCAGGTCCAGTGGTAAGAGTCTGTGTCACTGACAAAACAGGAATTTGAGGAGGGACACCTACAAAAGAGAGGAAAAGGAATCACAAGGTATAAAGAGGTGAAAGGTGAAGAATGCTGTACAACTAACATCGCTAATAAAAAGGTATTTAAGCAATCTAAAGAAGCACCTTTTATACCACCAACTAAGAACCCTCCTAGACACACAGGAGGAAATGAGCCCAGGAAACAAGCTTTGAGTCAGTCTTCTAATAGCAGCTCTTACAAACATGAGCAAGACACAGAGCCCGGCAAAAGGTTCAATCGATGGGGCAGGGGGAGTATAAAGTGCTAGTCAATGGAAAATGCAAACGGTGATGTGAGTGCTGAGCAACTAGTGGAGATAACCAGCTCAAACATTTTGCTCCTGAAATTTTGAGGGCACATCCCAAACGAATACCAACTGAAACTGGTCCTCCCGCGCTAGAAGCAGAGTAAACCAGAGGATTACAAAAAGCTCTCTGAGGCTACACACAGCTAACCCTGCTCTGAGGTCAAGCTATCAAGAATTTGAAATCTCTGGCGCGCCTGGCTGGCTCAGTCAGCAGGGTGCAACTCCTGATCATGGGGTCATGGAATTCGAGCCCTATGTTGGATATAAAGATTATTTACGAAAACACTTTTTAAAATAACAACTTCAAAAAGTTTAAAAATAAGGAACTTAAAGTCTCTGACGTGGAAAGCTTCTGTTGGCTGGTTCAAGGAACTTTTTAATTCTTATCTAACCTGTTGGTCCAAAAGTTGTAGGTTCACTTGGCCAGGCTGGCACAGTGGCTGGTAAAGAAGGCACCGCAGGAGTCAGATGTACCTCTGGAGAAACTAGAAGGGGAGCTGGATTTGACAAAGACACATGCTCTGCTGGCTTCTTCGAGAGAGGGGGTGGAAAAAGACAAAAGTTCATTTTGCTTAACACTAATTTTAACACCAAATGTACCCTGAGCTGCCTTTTACATAACTGCAGCTTCTTTATAAATTTTTCTGATCTTAGAAATGAAAGAAAAACAGTAGCTAAAATTTCCACACAAACAAATTTAACCCTAACCAAGGATTGCCTATCAAGAGCCACAGAAGACACCTGGAAGAGACAGAATCAAACTCTAAAGCATCTTGAATGATGTTTTTCGGGAAAGAAAGCAAAAATCACTGAAATCATTTTGAAATTCATGAGTTATTTAGAACTGTTCTTCACAAGTGTATGCTTTCCAGTGAACATGAAGGATGTTAACTGAGAGTCAA
>NC_043700.1:77099650-77135736 GCF_006229205.1 Suricata suricatta | reverse complement strand
CTAACCAAGGATTGCCTATCAAGAGCCACAGAAGACACCTGGAAGAGACAGAATCAAACTCTAAAGCATCTTGAATGATGTTTTTCGGGAAAGAAAGCAAAAATCACTGAAATCATTTTGAAATTCATGAGTTATTTAGAACTGTTCTTCACAAGTGTATGCTTTCCAGTGAACATGAAGGATGTTAACTGAGAGTCAAAGAAGGACTGATATTCCTGTGTTAGACTGAGAACCAAAATACCTGGGAGAACTCAAGTTCCTTCTTCACTAAATTTGTCAATTGTGGTATTACTTTCTAAATGTAAATTTTTCTAATCTTGGCAGTCATCACATTCCTTCCCTTCTATGAAGTGTTAAAGATTCAGGCAACTTTTTTGGAAGTTTTAAAATAAAGTAGAAATTTATAATTTCCCTTCAAAAATCTAATTTTCAAGCCAACCCAGCCACCATAAAGGTACAAGACAACAAATATAATTTCTTCAAAATCAATTTATGAGTACGTACGGCTTCTATGTCCAAAAATGGTGATTACAAAAAAAGGGAAAAAAACATTCCACAGGGTGCCTGGGTGGCTGAGTCAGATAAGCACCCACCTCCTGATTTCAGCTCAGGTCATGATCTCACGATTCGTGGGTTCAAGCCCCACGTCGGACTCTGTGCTGACTGCTCAGAGCCTGGAGCCTACTTGGGATTCTGTGTCTCCCTCTCTCTCTCTCTGCCCCCCCACCCCCCCACACTCTCTTAAAAAAAAAACATTTAAAATATTTTTTAATAAATAACCTTCTATAAGAGGCATCTGGCTGGCTCAATCAGTAGAGCATGCAGCTCTTCAGATTGTGAGTTCCAGCCCCACAGTGTGTGCAGAAATTACTTAAAATTAAAATCTTAAAGGGTACCTGGGTGGCTCAATTAGTTAATCGTCAGATTTCAGCTCAGGTCACGATCTCACAGTTTATGAGTTCGAGCCCCATGTCAGGCTCTGTACTGATAGCTCAGAGCCTGGAACTTACTTTGGATTCTGCATCTCCCTCCTCTTTGCCCCCCTGCTTGCATCTGTCTTCTCAAAATTAAACAAACATTTGAAACATTTTTTAAAAAAATAAAAATAAAAAATGTGATCTTAAAAAAGCACCTGGGTGGCTCAGTCTGTAAGTGTCTGACTCTGGATTTCAGCCCAGGTTATGATCTCACTATCATGAGATATGAACCCCACCTTAGGCTCTGCACAGACAGCAAGGAGCCTGCTTGGATTCTGTTTCCCTCTCAAAAAAAAAAAAAAAGGTAATAATAATAAGTTCCATAAAAAATGAGAACATTCTAGACTAAGTGACAAAAGAATTATAGATGAATCACAACTGTACCCAAATGATGACTCTAGAGTAAGTCCTCCCATTTCTGTTTTTGTCTTTAGTTTTTTACTTTTGAGACAGAATGGGGAAGAGGGACAGGAGAGAGAGAATGCTAAGCAGGCTCCATGCTAAGCAAGAGACCCAGTGCTGGGCTTGATCCCACTAACCATGAGATCATGACTCAAGCTAAATTCAAAGGTTTCTTACTTCTCTGTATGATGTTGAAAAAACGGGCGCCTTGGTGGCTCAGTTGGTTAAGCATCTGACTCGATTTTGGTTCCAATCAGGTTCTCAGGTTCACGGGATTAAGCCCCATGTTGCAATCTGTGCTGGCAGCATGGAGCCTGCTTAGGATTCTCTCTCTTCCTCTCTCTCTGCCCCTCCTCACTTCCTCTTTCTCACTCAAATAAACATTAAAAAAAAGAAGAAAGAAACCCAGAGAATGAAGCATTCAATGTCAAATTCAACAATGTACTTACTTGCTCTGCAGGCGGGCATTCTAGTTTCTTTGACTTCGATGGTGACGAAACTCTTGTACATTTATCATCACTAATATTCTTTGGAAGCAAAACAAAAGCGAAATTTTATATTTCAAAGTCCGAAATTCTATGATAATTATGGTTGTCTGTATAGTTCACCCTACCTGCACCTGACTGAACCCCCTCACGACTAAGTATTTTTTCAATTATACCTGGTTTTAAACAGGTAGGTAACTCGGCCTGCACGTCTTGATCATATCAAAAACTATTAGGCAGTTTTTACTGGGAACATGGTTTCAAAAATCCATATAAAGTAATGGAAAGTAAAAGCCACTCTCCACCAATCCAGATAGGTGATCCTCATGAAGCCTTGAAGAAATGGTTATAATGTGAGAGTGAATTTTCCTCATGCACTATCATCCTTTCCCAATTTTTTCCTCTGCTTTTCTACTTTTATAACACTTAGTTATGAAATGATGAAATCACCTCCAGCTTCTCCTTCTACATCTCCCTGCTATACTATCACAGTGTTATGGGGAGAAAAAATGAAAGAAAAGATGCAATCAGTATTTACCTCCAATGTACTTGGCTCAGGTTTTTTATCCAAGTGCGTATGTCCATGGACAGAGTCTATAACAGACCAAGATATAAAAAGAAAACAGTATCAACCACTAGACAGGCCTGGTCTGAAGACAGAATAAAATATGAATACAAAGCCTAAAGGACTATTTGAACTGTGTTTAGTCAGTGAAAAATGTAGTTTTCAGAATAACATTTAACATGTTTTAGCTTGAGTCAATGTGTCTCTGCAACAGTGAGATACAGGACTTTACACTGTTTAATGATTTAAAAAGGGTTCTTTCCCAATGTATGACTTTAAGCCAGACACAGAGCTCTAGCATCTGCTTTCAAATGATGAAATAACATACCTTTATCTTTCCGTTCTTCGGTATCCATTCTCCGCCTGCTTCCTTTTCTATCACTTACGTGTGACGATTTTCTCTGGACACATGGGTTGCTACTCTGAGAAGCTGACTGACTGACTGATGAGCTCTTAAAATGAACAAAAACCCAACACTTTGTTTTAAAGATTTACCCACAAATATATGAACAAAAGTCTTATAATTAATCTTACTCTTCACATACAGCTGATTAAAAATCTCAATATTCATAACCCAATGTCTTTATACTTGTAAAACCACAAAAAATGGGACACAGGGTTCATGTTTAATTATATACTCTACAGCAAGAGCCTTATTAATAAGTCAAAAATATTAGACAATCAGACCTTCAGCCTAAATTAGGAGTGAGACTTCTTCAAATCCCCCTTCAGGAAGTCACCCTTACCAAACCTTCACCTTGCTACTTACACTTACATTCTTTTCACCAAGAATAGCACCTTTCATATCAACCTTCAAATGTAGGCACTGTAGGGTCACAGTCCTTTGTAAGGAAAAGTGCCCAAGTGCTAACCAGCAGATACAGTACACCAGGATTCTTACCATTGAAATGCTGTCAGCAAATCACTTAAATTCTGCATGAGATCCAACCTTCTAATTGGTGAAAAAAGGAACTGGAATAAGTCAGGTTTCCAAGCTAACCTATCACTGAAAAGTCCTTTCCTCCTCTAGCTCTTTGTGAATACACGTGCACACAGCTGAGAATAGGATTTCAGCCCTCTGTGGCAGTTTTCTAGAAGACAAACTGGAGTCTCTACCAAGTCCAAGGCAGGTTTACAGGTCTAAAAATGGTATGAGAACTCATTTTAATAATCAAAAAATTTCTACCATTCACTAACAGTAACAACAACAGCAACTCCAAAATGAAAAAGAAAAAAAGAGCTAGGAGTGCAAGCATAAATGATTTATACTTTTTTATTATCTGTATGTTATGGGAAAATAACATCTATCACATTGAGACAAATGTTTTAGCTTATAGACCATGCCTAACGCATACACAGATTTGGGCACATCTTCCCAATAACTAAGCTCCAACCTCTGTGCCAGACTGAACTACCATTCCAGATCAGTGGTTTTCAACTGAGTATCTGATACCTCTAAAGAATTCCACATGGGTCACAAGACAGAGAAGGAGTGTATGGTGCTTTAATGTTTTATACTGGTATATCTGGCAGCCTCCTATAACATTCTATTTAATTTGTTTAATCTACTGTTAAGAAAAAAGTGCCCAACCACCATTCTGATTCACACAGCACTTAGCACTACTTACCAATATTTAAAAGACTACAGGCACAGGGCTCCCAATGCTCCCAAACTCAATTGGTTACCTTTTCCCCTGTGCTGCAAATGCACCCTCCTCACAGAGGATTTTACTTCCCTCTCTCTGAGAACTGTTTTTCCTTCTGACTCCCCGAAAAGAATGAAGAAACCCAAATGTAGAGAACATTTCTTTCATCAGACAAGTAAGCATCCGTATAGTCCAGCGTGTGACACATAGAGGAGGGCAAAGCCACAGGGTTGGTTACATGTGCTAGCACCTCCCAAAGCAAACACTCTGAAAGACAACTCTTATTGGATATATTAGGTCCTGGTGTGTTCAGTAAAGGACACTGAAGAGTCTCCTAATTTTATAGACTTATCTTTTTACTGAATGTGAACATCTATTGCATAACTAATAAACGTATTTTGTTTTGGTTCAAGAAAAAAATACTAAACTAGAAGTGAGCTAACCAATTCACTTGTATCAACTCTGCCAACAACTAGTAGTATCTTCAGACCTCATCTTCTTCATGATTAATGTAAAAAAGAAGGGCAACTAAATGATCTTTAAGGGAACTTTCAGTTTAAAAAGTACTAATCTGCCATTAGAAACTATGGTTTCATATTAAAACTATATTAAGGAGAAACTTCTAAACAACTTTTAAAATGTCTTTTTATACATACGGAAAGGGCTGGGAAAGCCTGTTCATCTCTGTTCTGAATCTCATAGAGTAAACGAGATTCTTCTATAGCTTGCTTCTCTCTGCGCTCTTCAGGGGAGAGGCCAAAATAGTTAGATTCTCGACTCGTGTGATCAAAATCCTCAGTTCTTTCACGATCAGGTTTTCTGTCAAATAAAACATTCTCGTCATGAAAAAAAAAAAAAAAAGACAAAATGTGTTGAGTACCCAAAATAATCTTTTTGGCAATACAATATTTGACTAATTTAGCTACATATGATATTACAGAATTTTTGGCAGCCTAATAAATGTTTAGTAAATGGAAGCTCCTGTAGCTCAGGCTATGTGACAGAGTTAAGACGACTGACAACAGCAGGGGAAAAATAGAAAAAAATATAACTCACTTCCAAGTGATACAGAAGTAATAGAGATTTTTTTTTCTTTTCATCAGGGCAGAAATTTAACCACTTATATATACGCTGTGCCATATTCCAATACTTCCATATAATTCACTTTTAAAAGAAAGTTATTTAGTTTAGAATTCAAGAGCACTGTCATTTTCTGTATTAAAGGAAAACATTCAAACCAGACACCTGGACCACCTCCTGCTTTCTAGATTATACCACAAGAAAGAGAAAGCTGAAACGAAGAAAAATTAAAGACACCAAACTAGGGGCGCCTAGGTGGCACAGTTGGTTAAGTGTCCGGCTTCGGCTCAGGTAATTATCTCACGGTTTGTGGGTTCGAGCCCCGCATCGGGCTCTGTGCTGACAGCTAGCTCAGAGCCTGGAGCCTGCTTCTGATTCTGTATCTCCCTCTCTCTGACCCTCCCCTGCTCGAACTCTCTCTCTCTGTCTCTCAAAAAGAAATTAAAAAAACATTTAAGGAAGTTTTTTTTAATACACCAAACTAGATAGTAACTGCAAATAAGACTACCATCACCGCATTTTAAGTCTGGTCCAAGAAGAATGACAAAAAATACATGAATAGTTTAGCAGCCTATAACACAATTCTTAGGTGGCTTATATTGGCAGTTATGAATACTATTCCTACCAGGTCAAATAGTTCCACAACAGTGGGAAATGAAAATCTAAAACCTACAGGAAAAACATGCTCTCACAAAACAAAAACATATAATCTTCCTTTAAAGAGTGAGGACACAATAATGCCACCTGATTTTTTTTAACCTCCAAAATTACGAATAGCCTTTTCATGTCTTTGGACAGGCCCACTTAAAATCACACCCTAAGTCCAATAGAGCAGATGTCAACTCCAATTGGGGAAAAAAAAAAAGGGCAGAGGAGCAAATGCGAACCTTCATAATCTTAGTTAGATCAGTCTATCTCAGGTCCCAGAGAGGATTCAGCAAGTGCCATACATCTCTGGCAAGCTAACATTACCCTTACACTGTGTCCCATCACCCAAACCTGTCCATCTCACCCTAACCCACCACACAGCAAAAACCAAATCCTTCCTATCTGCATTTTGTTTTTGTTTAGTTTTTTTAATCTTCTATTTATTTTTGAGAGACAGAGACAGCGTGAGCTGTGAGGGTCAGAGAGAGGAAGACACAGAACCCAAAGACAGGCTCCACGCTCTGAGCTAGCTGTCAGCACAGAGCTCAATGCAGGGCTCAAAACCACAAACTTTGAGATCATGACCTGAGCCAAAGCAGGACGCTCAACCAACTGAGCCACCCAGCTGCCCCCCAATTTGCATTTTGCTAGAGAAGAGATATTCAGCAATGACATTACTCCTTTTTAGCACTTCCACAATGAAAGCAAACATGTCAATCCTCAGCTGGTTTCTATCATGTCTTATTATCTCGAAAGGGAAAGACCAATTATCAGTAAGAAATGAAAAAGTGAGGTCTCACACCCAACATTTCAACTTCTTTTATTCTATAAATAAAAGAATCCAAAACTGATCCATTAAATATAAGAAATAAAGTCAAGATCAACCAATGGGCTTAAATTACCTTGACAATGAGCTATACAACTCCATATTTTGATTTTATTTTTCATTACATAGAATTCAGCAATCTCTGTATTTCAGTATACTACTAAAATTCACCCTCACAACCACAGTGGAGAAGGCATACTAACTGCAAATACAATAGGTTCCTATGTAATCAGTCACAATGTCGAAATTCTTTGAAGCTTTTTATCTATATATCACCCACTGCCCTCTCCTATTAAGTGTTTTAGTATACAGCTAACACATTAAAAAAAAAAAAAAAGATCCTAGTAAGACAAAGACATTTCACAATTGCCTGATTATTCTACCAATTCCTAAGAAACTGGATACAACAAGAGAAACACAGTGGACATAAATTCAATTTATGGTAAACAAAACTTTAAAATTAGTCATTTAATAGTGTATGTGTATTTTCTTTAATATTTAAAACACTAAAGAGTATCTTTGTGTTCAAGGGGGGGAAAATGTTCCTTTCCTGGTCTATTAAAAAAGTGAGAATTTTATTAAAGGAAAATCTCAATTCTGTCTATGATGTTCCTGTATTTACGTTATGTTTTTAGGTTTCCAAAGTTAATATTCAAAATAAGTGACTCCTCTTAAATACTTTGCCTGCTTTGAATAAGAAGCCACCAAACATTAATGGAGTCTAACGTCCACACAACAGACTTTAGCCACAACTACTTGATTAATGGCTCTAATTCTGTCTGTGGGGAGCAAGAACCCACCAGGAGCCCTGAATGTCCCTATGTATTATTGCTCAGTTTGCCGAGAATTCAAGGCCCTGACTATACCCTGCCCAGGCCAATTCTCAGGACTGTGTGTATAACTTTCAGGGATGAAGTAACATTTTCTCAATGCTATTTTTTAAATGACATTTTTTTTTTGGTTAATGCTTATTTATTTTGACAGAGAGTACACGCACGCAAGTAGGGCAGGGGCAGAGAAAGAAGAGAAGCCTAAGCAGGCTCCTCACTGATAGCCGGATGCAGGGCTCAAGCTCATGACCATGAGGATCATGACCCGAGCACACCTGAGACAAAATCAGAAGTCAGATGCCTAACCTACTGAGCCAGCCAGGAGCCCCTCTGCTGAATGATTTTTAATCATTCGTCCTCATTAGAACTTTTAGAAAGCTGGATTATGAATGTGTATCTACTTTTTACAAATATGTAAAGTACCCCTGCAGGGAAACACAAGAATCTGCTAACACTGGTTGCCTCTGCAGAAGGAAACTAGAAACTGGGAAAGTAGGGATAGGAAGAATTATCAGAATAAATAAACTTTTGAATGTTTTAGACTTTGACCAAAATAAATTTCTACCCTTAACAGGGTGTTAAACAAACAAACAAACAAAAAAAACATTAAGACTTGAAGTATTGGTGTTTTTTATAAGTAAACTGTGCTTTCTAAAAAGATATATTCAAATCCTAAACCCTGGTACCTGTGCAAATGACTGTATTTAAAACTAGGGTCATTACAGAAGTAATTAAGTGAAGACGAGGCCACAGTAGGGTAGGGTGGGCCCTAAACCCAGTATGACTGGTATCCTTATTAGAAGAGAGACAGAGGGAGAACTGCATGTGATGACAGAGGCAGATGAGCGATGCACTGATGACCAGGAACACCAAGGAATGAAGGCAACACCAGCAAGGACAGCATGAAACGGCTTCACCACCACAGCCTTCAGGAAAAACACAGCCCCGCTGACAACGACTTCACAGACTTCTAGCCTCCAAGACAGTGAAGATAAATTTCTGTTGTTGGGGCACGTGAATGGCTCAATTGGGCATCTGACTTTGGCTTAGCTAATGAGTTCAACATTTCATGGGCTCAATCCCTGCTTTGGGCTCTCACTTGGGATTCTGTCTCCCTCTCTCTCTGCCTCTTCCCTGTTCACTCGCCCTCGCTCATTCTCTCTCTCAAAAGTAAACATTAAAAAATTATGATCTTTTAACCCACCCAGTTTGTGATACCTTGCTACAACAGCCCCAGAAAACTAAGGCAGTATTTGTAATATATCAGCCTAGGAACCTACAATTGTCTAGAAGATGTTACATAAGCTGTCTTTAATGACAAAAAGTTCCGTATATTCCCAAGAAAGGGGAATACCCAAAATCTAAAAATAAAGGAACTAAAATCCAGAACTAGAGCTCAGCAAACACATAAGCTGATGCTGTAACTGTTCAAGCAACTGGGGATCGGGAGTTTGGAATGGGGAAGGCACTGGTCACAGTAACCTAGGAGGGCTCCAGCACCCACAACAGTCATGGCCAAGTCTGTATGAAAAGAACAGCCTCAACTTAAAACTATCTTCTCAAATAAAGTTCCTCCAAAGGGCTATAAACTACTCCACAAAAAGGCAGATTAGAGAAAAAATAAAATCCACTGGACAGGAAAATTATGATCCTGAAGTTCATCTATCTCAGGATATTCACTCAGATTGCTAATATTCATGACTACATTTACTTACAAAACTTGTAGCCCCATTCAATAAAACACATTACCACAAACAACCCAACCTTATCAAAACAAACTAAACCATTTTGGATAAGTTCCTACATAAAGAATATATAAAGGGAACATCCCCACCAAAGGAACAGGAACACAATTTGAAATTCAGCATTTAACATATTACAAGCTCCCAGAAAACAATTAAGTACAAGAAGATTTGGCTATGATAAGATCTCCCAAATCATTTGAAAAAGAATTATTCAAAATTAAAGATGGCTTACCCTAAAATTACTTTGACTTATCCGAAGAGAACTGGGTAATTATAAAGAACTAAAATTTTCACATGGTATTTTATCAACAATACTTTTAATATACTATAGTCAAATAAATGAACAAAAAGTTGTAAATGTTTAAAAGCATGTATCGTGGCACATAAAAGAAATGCTTCTCAATTTATAGTTCTCTTGCATTCAGAAAGGTTACCTTATGATCTGTGAGGGTGTCCTATTAAGATTTTTGTGCTCACTGGAGGGTTTCTGAGACGGAGACCCTGCAGAATGACTAGAGAATGCATGTTGTCTTACTCCCGAAGGATGCTGGAGTCGAGGAGGTAGTGCTGATGGAGCTTTTATTGGCTTGCTTTGATTCTTAGGCCCTCTGTAATCCATGTCTGTGACAAGAAGCCAAAATTACATCATTTTCCTGTAGTAATAATAAAAAAAAAAAAAGCCCAAGTACCATCACCCCTCCTCCAAAGAAAGATTAATCTGACATAATCCTAACCAGAGTGGAAATTCTGTCCAGAAGTGGAAGGTTTTCTCATCTTCTTCCCTGATACGGTGTTCCAGCTTTCTGAGGGAGCTGGTTTGAGGTTCTTCGGGGAGTGTCTTCAAAAGAAAGGAAAACACTTATTTTTTTTTAATGGTTATTTATTTGAAGGAGAGAGAAAGAGAGAGTGTGTGTGTGTGTGAGAGAGAGAAAGGGGAAAGCACACAAAGAAAGGGAGAGAATCCCAAGCAGGCACTGCACTTCAGCACAAACCCAACACAGGGCTCAGTCTCTTGAATCATGAGATCATGACCTAAGCCAAAATCAAGGAGTCAGATGCTTAACCGACTGAGACACCCAGGAGCCCCAGAAAGACTTATAGTAACAAAGTATGCCTAAAAAGAAGATTGATTTAAGTATTCTGCATAAATATTTTCAACTTATAGAAGAATTTAGTTTTATAGTTTCTTAGATTAAAAATTAAAGTACAAAGCATTCAGCAATCCAGATGCAATTCTAGTCAACGAAGGTGACATAAAAGCGTATTTTCTAACCTAAAAAATGAAAACTAAAAAGCTTTAATCACAATCTAAGCAAAAGATTAGACTAAAAAGGAATTGTTAGATGTGATGATAGTGCTATGGTTAAGTAGGGAGGAGGAGTCCTTACTACGTTAGACAAACATATAAGCTCTAAGTGTCTATTAAGAATGGCATGGTGACTGGGATTTGCTTTAAAATATTCAATTCCATTCCCACTTTTTAAAAGGGGGGAGGGTTAGGGAGAATAGATTAGAAAAGATTACCACACACTGTTAGTTGCTGAACAGGGTGATGCTTATACTGGAGTTCACTGTACTGTCTTTACATCTGTGTGTTTGAAATTTTCCATACTAAAGTTCAGCTATGACTTACTACCCTGTTTTCCAATAAAGAGAGCCATAAACAAAAGGTGCCATAAAGTAAGACTGGCAGCAAGTCAGCCACAGTATCTCACTACTCCATATGACATTTACTGAAAACTAAATGCAATGCAGTGCTAAATTAATATTAGAAATGAATATGGCCCATCCTCCAATGTTCCCCACTTTATAGTTACAATTTATAGTCAATTTCCCAAACTGCCTTTGTAAAAAAACAGCACATTTTAAACTGTAAGCAACAAAACAAGTTTTTCAAGTATGTTAACACACAAAACACAAAACTTAAGTTCAAACTGCTGTTTCAAGAGATCTAAACAAATACATTTCCTACTAAGAGGCAGTATTTTTTATTGAATTTACAAATACACAGGGCCATTTAGAAACAGTCATGATTTAAGCTAAATGGAAGAGACCATAAATCTTTAGTTTAAGAGTAAAGAATACGTACTTCTTTCCAAGTTCTTCAACCAAAACTGGCCCATTCTCAGAGTGAACCCCTTGAAAGTCTGCATTAGAAAATTTTCCATTGTGATCCAACCTAACCTGTTGAACAATTCCAGAAAGAAAAATCAGTCACCTGCTTCCTTTGCATTAATGATCACCTTTTAAATTTTTATCGTTTTCAATGAGAGAGAAGATGACCATACACTGTTAAAAACAAAGCCAAGTTTAAAAGCGTACACCATAATATTTCTCTGACCTCCCAGACCTCTGTATCTCTAGCTAAAATAAATACTTATCTTTGTTTACACTTACAAAATTTTATGAACTGTTTTTGAAATAATTCAGGGAGAAGCAGGAGCACAGTCTATCAAGGCTCCAAACAAGAGAGGCAGCATGTCTTGGTTCTGAACAAAGGGCTATAGCACTGCACACAGCAGGATTCTAGGCCCATCTTTTGTACTTACCAGCAATATGACCGTTGGCAAATTACTTGCTGCATGCTTCCGTGTCCTCCCATGCAAAATGGAGCTAAAAATACTTACATCATAGGACTCATGGAGATGGAATGAGGCACAGAATATACATAATGGACACTAACTGCAACTGTACACAGCCACCACTCTATGAATGCAAGCAACTATTATTATAATTACTAGTCTTACTTTTCCAATATTAACAATGTATAACTGTGACCTTTTTTCTCCCTGTAAATAGATCCTTCATATGTTATCTAATATACAACTGTATTACCCAATAGCAAGCTGTGATAGGAGAAAGCCTTTACGTTTCCTCCTATAGTCAAACAGTACTCAATCAACGGAGTACCTACTGATCACTGCACTAGAGCCCAAAGGTACAGCACCACTTCAGGTTAACATCCTACTATTTTTACTAGATCAAAGTCCTAAAGCTGAGGTTTCACTATTCATTAAGCACAAAAGAACACTTTGCTTCCTCTCTTCAAGAGTCTAACAATAAAATAGATCTTTCTGAAGTTCATTTGCATCAAAAAAACTAAACCACACCTTACATGCTTGAGTAAACAAAGGTCACCTTTGAGTCATAGCAAAAAAATGTTTCCATAATAGATTTCAATTAAATTTTACCTGAGTGAAATAGTCTAGGAGACACAGAAACAAAATACTCTAAAAAAAAATATCTGCTTTACCATCTACTTTCTCAACAGCATGCATTTTTACTAAAACCAACTGCAACCTCAAAGGAAATATGCATGATTTAAAATAATGAGTAACAGTTTTAGTGATTCAGCCTAAGATAAGCATTCTTCTCTGCTAAGGAAGAATGAGAAGGCAGGCAGGAGGCCTAAGCCCTAAGTTTACTCTCTTGTTTTTTTCCAAATCACAATAACAAAAAACTCCACAATTCTGTTCTGTGATTATACCACATTTCTGACAATTCCAAAAGGAAGAACCTAAATGAACCATAGCCTCTTCTTCTTCATTCAAATACCTCAGAATCAGAATACTTTAAGAAGTTCTTTAGACTGTCATTGATGCTGATATAATCCTGGTGGATCGGTTACTTTTTACAAACTACTTTACCACAAGGAAATGAGTGTTACCTCCACAAGTTAAGGAAAAATGTTTGTCAATGGCTATTTTAAAGTTGTTTGCAAAAGGCAACATTTTTCACTGAAAACGATTTTTTATAAACACATTATCTCCAAATAGTATTTCTGTGTATATAGGTTATTTCTGTCTTAGAAATAGTATTTTTTCACAAGCAAAAAACAGAAAAGGAACCTTGGAAATTATCCAGTTTCTCCAGCTTTGGCATTATTGACACCAGGCTGGACCAGCATTTGGTGCAGGCTTGGGGGGATGGCCCTGTGCACCACAGGATGTTTGGCAGCATCCCTGGCCTCTACACCCAGTAGAGGTCAGTAGCACCTCCCCAGTTGTGACTACAAAAACTGTCTGCAGACATTGTCAAATGCGGAGTAAGGATTGCAACATCACTCTAAATTGAAAACTAATCTAATCCACCTTTCCCCTTTTCCAATCCGCTACTTAAATCCAGAGCAATAGTTTAAAAGTAAATGGCAAAACTCCATTACTATTCACTCTTTTCTCACTCCAAAATAAAATCCTTATGTATCTATCAAAATCTTCTAGGATGACTTTCATAAAACTGACCTGTAATGTCAAATTCAAATCAATTTTAGTAATTTGCCAACTGTACTGAAAATATCTAAAAATCTAAAGTGCTATTGCTACTTCCTTCAAACAAGTAATATCAAAGACTGACATTGTTCTTAAAGATCATGTGATGGAATGCCATGGAAATACATACAATGTTGGGTAATGAATTCGAATGGATCAAAAAGCCAAATGTTTACAACTATTAAAATGTGTATGTGATAAAATACCTTCTAAAATCTCAAATTAACAACACATCAAACTTGAGCTGTTTTCTTAAATCCTCTTAGAATAAGGTAAGATTTCAAGTAAAATCTTTTCTTCCTCCACATAATCACTTACTTGGCATTTATCTCCAACTTCATACTGTAAGCCAGCAGCAATGGAATAATCACGTTTTTGTTGAGCTGTAAACAGTATCAATAGAGTATCAAGTTGACTTAATTATTTTCAAGTGCCACAAAGCAAATTTATGGAAAATACAGAGATTTTTTTTAACTCACCTTGCTTAGACTTCAGCCAAATTTCATATTCCACATTTCTATAGACTGCTGGATTGAGTGACTTAAGAACTTTTCTAGACAAAGGAAGGCTAGGAGAGTTCCCACTGTTTTTCGGGTGCTAAATAAACAAAGTCAAAAAGTCCAATCAACACAGAAATGCTTTTAAAACATTTTTGAGATATGTATAAGAATAAAATCAAATAAGGAAGAAAACTTACAAAATTAGGAAGCCTTATTATATATACTGTGTTAACTAACCTCAACTTAAATTTTAAAAAAAATTTTAAATAGAAAATTAGGAAGCCACCAAAATTTTTCTGTCAAATGATCCTGACTCCATTGAAAATGTTCAAGAAAGTTAAGACTTAATTCATGTGCTTATATGGAAGAACTAGTTAAAGCCATTAAGAAAAATACCTGATCACTTGACAAAGCTTTAACTCCATTCACATCATTAGTGGTGGTAGTTTTACTCCTACAAAGAAATACAACCTTAATTAAAAGTCCAAAAATGTGTTTATGCAATTAACTTATCCTAACCTCATATAAAATTCTCCAGTCACAGTTATGTCCCAAAAAGTCAAAGCTATATTCCAGTGAGCTCAGAGAAGTCTTAGTATAAAGGTGAATTTTATACACACACACACACACACACACACACACACACACACACACACACACGTGTGTGTATGCAGGTAAAATATAAATCAAAAACTTTTATCAGTAATTCTTTTTTTTTTAATATTTATATCTGAGAGAGAGAGAACGAACACGTGAGCAAGCAGGGGAAGGGCAGAGAGAGAAGACGACAGAATCTGAAGCAGGCTCTAGACTCTGCACTGTCAGCACAGAGCCTGATGTGGGCCTTGAACCCGCGAACAGTGTGATCATGACCTGAGGATGAAGTTTGATGCTTAACCAACTGAGCCACCCAAGTGCCCCTCAGTAAGTCTCAATGAAAAAAACAGTAACAAAAATACTATTAAAATTAAAATAGAAGAATTGAGCTTATAAAACATCCAATGTTAAAATGTCCTTTGAATATATAGATGAGGCTCCATTAAACAAAATATTCCACAATAATCTAATGAAAGCAGACGCAAACTACACTCAGAAACTAGTATGTTAAATGGTGGTAAGTGCTATCTATGGGGAAGGAGCAGAGAGGGCAGGTAGCAGAAGTGATAGCACTGAGATAGGCTCAAATAATACAAATTTTAAAAAGTGACTTGCTGAGATGCCTTTCTGAATTAAAGAACTAAAGGTGATGAGACAGCAAATCATATGACTATTTAGTATTCCAGGCAGTATTCCAAGCTGTTTCAAGAGAACAGCAAGTAAAAAGACCCTAAGGTGGCCAAGTGATTGGCAAAGCTGGAATACAGTGAAGCAGGTCAAATGGGAGATGAGACAAGAGACTACTGTCTTCTGTCCTACATTTCCTCCTTATTAAATCAATCTCTATCTAGTCTTCAGGACAAACTCCAAATGTATGCCCTCAGCAATATTTAAGAGACCCCAAGCATCTTCAGTCTAGACAAAAAAAAAAAAAAAAAAAAAAACCACCGACAATTTTCAGTACTTCAGGATTGACCAATATGAATGTGAAAAGAATCCAGGCACAAGAGTATAGTGACATCCTTGGTCTTTCCTCCTTATTACCAAACTATGCCAATCTATCATGCCACAGTTACATGGCATTCTTCTCTAACTGCAGCCTTGTCCTCCTTAAGCCAGACACAACACAAAAAGTTATTAATTTTAAAAACAACAGAAAGTTAATTTTAAAAAAGGCTTCCAATGTCCAAGGGCTACACTAGCACAGTATGAAAACACTGTGCATTACAATAAGCACACCTTTTCTTGTAAACTCCAACATACTACTCTTAACTCCATACTTCATCTAATTCATCTGCCAGCTGCCATCTCAGACCCAACTGTTGCTAAAACATTTAGCAGCAACCATAGGGCATGCGCCAAAGTCCCTCTGCACCAACCAACCACTGGTAAGAAGTCATAACAAACGAGTCATTCTCCCTCCCAACCTATGCTCAACAGCACATCCTAATCAGACCGGTGCCAGGTTAAATGACGGAGCAGAACTTCCATCTGTTCAAGTTAACTAGCCTATTCTAGAATGAAGTTTACGATAGCAGACACAGATTCTAAACTCATTCCTCTCTTACAAAGAAAGAAATGGTAGTCAATCAAGTTTCCAATAAGAATCAGAAAAATGTAATTCAACAAATTCCTGGAATTTCAGATAAAAGGAAATCCATCTATATACTAAGGGGCACCTGGATGGCTCAGTCAGTGAAGCATCCAACTCTTAATTTTGGCTCAGGTCATGCTCTCAGGGTTTGTGAGATCAAGCCCATGTCAGGTTTTGCATTGACAGCGTGGAGCCTGCTCAAGATTTTCTCTCTCCCTCTCTCTGCCCCTCCCTGCTCTCACGCTCTCGCTCTCGCTCTCTCTCTTTCTCTCTCTCTCTCTCACACACACACACACACACACACACACACACACACACTCTCTGTCTCTCTCTCTCTCTCAAAATAACTTTAACAAAAACAAAGATAAAAAAAAAAAGAGATACATTTAAGTATTTAGTGAAGAATTATATACCCTAAGGCTTAATTTCATTTATTTCTCTTGCTTCACAGTATGTAACACCAAGCAGGATATACTTTTTTTTAACATTTATTTTTGAGAGATAGCAAGCACGAGCAGGGGAGGGGCAGAGAGATGGAGACAAGAATATCCAAAGCAGGCTCTGGGTGATGAGCACAGAGCCCAACACAGGGCTTGAACTCATGAAACAGGAGATCATGACCTGAGCCAAAATCAAGAGTCAGCCACTTAACCAAGTGAGCCACACAGGGCCCCCCCCTTTTTTTTTCCTTTTTAAAGTAGGATCCCTTCATGCTCTCACACACTAAGAATAATATACTTTTAGCTTTACTAGGAATGGAACACAGTAGGTTCTTATAAACAGTAAATATCTTAATATTGCTGATAAAAACTAATGAATGTTGAACACAGTATCTAGCAATTTGGCTATACGCTTGACACATTACTTCATTTAATTCTTACAAATTCCCTTCTTCAAGGAAATACTAATATTTCCTTAATTTCATAGCTACAGAATTGGGACTTACTTCCTAGTGAATTTATGTAACTTGCCCCAAGTCTAGTTAGTTGGCAGGAAGTCAGTACTAAAACCAGGTTTGATTGTCCACAGCCCAACACTTTTAATCACTATCCTAAAATACCCTGTCATCCTGTGTGGAAAAGAAAGCCTCAGAGACTCTAAGTTAAAAGATGCTTGTTCACAACCTTAACAGAAGCACTGTCCAGAGCTGTTCACACACTTATACCCCAACTTGGGATTTTTATTATCTAAAAAAGAAAAAGGAAGACATTACCTAAGTAAAAAAAAAAAAAAAACAATAAAAGAAAGTCAAGAAGGGCGCCTAGGCAGCTCAGTCAGTTGAGTGTCCAACTCTTGATTTTGGCTCAATTCATGACTGCCTGGTTTGTGAATTCAAGCCCCACATCAGGCTCCACACTGACAGCAGAGAGCCTGCTTGGGATTCCCTCTCTCCCTCTCTTTGTCCCTCCCCTGCTCTCTCTCTCTCAAAATAAATTCTTTAAATATGTTAAGTAAATCAAGGATATAAAAATGGCTATTTTGCATCACTGGATATGTAAACAATTGACTAGTAAACCTTAAATTTTTACATTACACACACTATAGACAGGATTTAATCTATTTACACATTTAATCTATTTACACATAGATTTAATCTATTCTACACATACACATCTAGATTATGTAGAAATGGAGCCTACTGACCAAAAACATCAACTTTAAAAACAGTCCTATACTAGAAATTAGATAAAGTCAGTGGCAGGAAAAAATAAACTGGTACTGCAGGCAGCTGTATTTCAGGAATACCATTCACAGTATCTCTATGTGAGGCAAATCCATGCAGAAACATTTACTGAACAGTAATGTTTCTAAAGATATTTGAGGACTTAAATTCATTCTTACTTGCAACTGTCATCCTCTGAATCTGATATTTCACTGTTGTTTTCATCAGCTACTTCAGAGGTGTCTAGTCCCATCAAGATTTTACTAACATCAGTTTTAAACACCTTCTCATACAACAATTCATAAAGAAGAGCTGCAATTAATAAGAGAAATGTTATGGAACACTAATTTTATGTGTTAACACAAAACTGACAATGTCCATTGCCCAGGCTTCTAAAATCCTAACTAGGCACCTATAACATTTTATGATCAATAACACAATTTAATCAGGAAGTTACCTAGAGAGCAACTAGAATTTCTGTCTCTGCTATAAATTAATTCAAAATCATTACATAAGACACTACCATTTTTAAAACTAACAACACAAAAGGGTATCACAACTGTAAAACAAATTATGACAATACTGATCAACTGCTACATTCCATGCATGTGTGAAGCCTTTATGTATGGTCATATTTAATCCCAGCACAGTCAAGTATTATTATTCTAATTGTACGGGTGAGGAAAGTTGAGAATTAGAGATGTCACATAACTTGCCCACCTTTAGACTTAGATACTGGATAGAAAACATTTTAGAAAGGACTCAAAAACCAATAAAATGTATTCTCAGCAGCCAATGAAGCAAAGAGGCATATTCAGACAACTTTTTTTGCTTTAACAAAAAAAACAACCCTCCAGAAATCATGGAAATATTTATTACCAAATACTTAAAAACACATTACACATGGCATTTAGGGTTCTCATTTGGTTATATTGCAGTGATCTTTATAAAACTAAAAATTCATCAACAGGTGCCCACCCTTTAAATGACCACCTTCTCATTCTCACAGCTCACCTTTCTTCTACCCCTGATTATCATTCAAACCACAGGCACTGACAAGTGTAGGTAAGGTAGGCTCCAGGAGCTATCCTTCCCAAAGTTGCAATGTCAAATTTTAACCAGCTGGGAGAGGAGCACAGAGCCCAAGATACAAACAAACAGATCTTCGTATCTCAAAACAGATCCGTCAGTTTTAAAAACTGCACTATACATCTTCACTGGTCACGACTAGCTTAAGAACAGAGGAAAGAGCTGCTATAGGCCCAGCATTGCTGCTCTGTGTGAGTGATGTGCACTTCATCATGTAGATGATGAAGGAAATACAGGTAAGAAGGCAGAAAGAATCTACTAAAGTGCCGATTCTCCACTGGGGACAGATAGGGGATTTTAACCTCCTAGGACATACCTGGCAAAATCTGGAAAGATTTCATTGCTGGTCGCAATGGGAAAGAGAACTCCCTACACGGTGTGTGCCAAGGACACTTACTAAACATCCCACAATGCACACAACAGCTCTGGCAGAGTAATCTGGCCCAAAATGTCAGTAGTGCCAAGGTTAAGAAACTCTGCTTGCTCTAGAACCAAAACAATCAAATGCCTGATTTGTTCATTTAGATTTTTAAGCTCTACACTAACAACTTGAAAAACACCTAAAAATTCATTCATTATTACTGAAATGAATGACTGCAAGAAATAACTTCAGGGGCGCCTGGGTGGCTCAGTCGGTTAAGCCTCCGACTTCATCTCAGGTCCTGATCTCACATTCGTGGGTTCGAGCCCTGCGTCTGGTTCTGTGTTGACAGCTCAGAGCCCAGAGACTGCTTCCCATTCTGTGTCTCCCTCTCTCTCTGCCCCTCCCCTTTTCATGCTCTTTCTCTGTATCAAAAATAAATAAAAAATTTAAAAAAAAAACTTCATATTTATAAGGTCAAACTCAAGCTACTAGCTCCATTTTTTCCTAGTCAACCAAGTTTTCATTACAATATTAACATTTTTGCTAACCTAAGATTCTTAGTGTATCTTTGTATATAACAAAATAGAGTGTATTTTCCTTGACTTGTCTATACTGACTATATAGCCTAAGAATATAACTTCCCATACAAACACAAGAATGATACTTACATTGACACATTGCAGAGTTCTCTTTATACTTTATGGGATAGACAATATCATAATGATTGCCATTTGAAAAACATAGTAATACCTGAAAGGGAAAAATTAAAGACATCTTTTAGCCCTTTATATATGACACTTACAATAGCAACTTATATCTCCAATTTCTGATTTGCTAGTAAATAATTTCCAAATAGAAAATGATTATGTTAGAAACAACCTTAAGCTCCCAGGTGGTCAACTATGGTACATCTAATGCTGAAATGTTACACAGCCATTACATTAAAAAGATCTTAATGACAGGGAAATGCTTATAAGATCAACAAAAAATACATACATGAAAACATGATTTCAACCATTTAAAAAGACCATTAAAATACTGTAACCTAAGAAATATTGAGTACTCCAAAACCTTATTAAAATGCTTACCTCTAAGAGGCACAATCAAGTTAAATTTTTCTGATGCTTTACAGTTTTTAATATTTATTTTTGATAGAGCAAGCAAGCAGAAGTAGGGGAAGGGAAAACAGAGACAAAGAGAGAGGATCTGAAGCAGGCTCTACAATGACAGCAGCGAGCATGATGTAGGGATCAAACTCACAAACCAAGAGACCATGACCTGAGCCAAAGTCACTTAACCAACAGCCACCCAGGTACCCTGATGCTCTACAGTTTTAAGTACTTTCTAAAGAGTCAACTACTTAAGCAAGGAGAAATACACAGTGATTTTGATTGGATTACGTCATGTTCCAAAACTTGGATTGGAGAGGCCAAATCCAGAGCCAAGAAACTCCACAAAGTCCTTTTTAAAAAGGTAGCATTTTGCTCAATTCTCCTCCCCCTTACCACCATTGGCATGATGTCAAAACACTTTTAATTGGCCTGGATGATTCCAAAACAAGTAATTAATACAAAGGTCTCTTAGTAATGAAGCAATTGAGGTTTTTTCCTTTCAAGGCTCCCATAATTTTTTAGTTGTCTCCAGGTTTGTGACTAGATATTAACACATTAGCCAGTAAATTACCTGTATAATGAGAAGTAAATCACTATTATCCAAGTAATTCTGGATACAATGACAGAACCTACTTTCACAAGATATTTTACTAAATGTTTACACTGATGCAAAACAGTCTAATCATATACACCACTATTGCAATGTTTTTTCCCCTAGTGAAATGTTATGACAGGGTTCAACACAGTGATTTCTGGGGAAAATCAAGCACAAAATATGATTCAATGATAACAGGAACTTTTACAAAATTATAACTTTCATACAAAAACATTTCAAGAAGCCACTTTAAAATTTTAGCTTAGAAGGTGGCAAGTGGTTTGTTTGTTTTTACTTAAATCTTTTAGAAACACTTAGAAAAATTCTTACCTTTTCAGGAAAATTATTTTCAGTTACTTGTGAAGGAGAAACATTGGGTTCCCGATAAATTATAAAATCTTTCCTGAAAATAAAATTTAGCAATTACTTCAGAGGGAATGTATTTCATGATCTGAGATTTAACCATTCGTTCATTCATTCATTCAAGAGCCTAGTATGTGCTGAGCAATGTCCCAGGCACTGGAGATGGAGCAGTAAGCAAAAGATAATAGAATAACTAAGTTGTAAGATACCTATATAAAAGTATCTTTTTAAAAAAATAAAACTTCAAATATAATTGACGTGTCAACCTTAAATATAACTATATAAGAAGTCTTCAAAATTACAGAAATTGTGAAGACAAAATTTTATACAGAAATTTCAAAAAGAAAAAAATAAAGCATTCACCTGCTTCTCTACCAGACAGAAGGAGTAAAATAGTAACATGGTTTTTTTTGCTTCTGTACTAGTGTCCCTCTGAAGCTACCTGCCCCGAAAAAGTAGGAAATCATTCCTGTATAAAGCTGATAAGCGATATATTACTTACAGGCCTGGAAAAATGTATTTCTTTCCAAAAATATTTTGAGAAATAAAATGTCTAAACATTGACATATTTAATGTCAAAATCTAGTTGAGACAATTTAAAAAACTTTAGAAAAGATGCTTCACAACCAAGGCATAAAACTGCTTTGCTATTTTGACTATTTTAGTATCATGGAATATACTAATTTCCCACCGACTTTATTTTTGTTTACTTATGTTACTACAATGTTTACCTGTACATAAGAGAAAGGGCACTTATTTCCACTTGTCCAACCCATTCCTATATTGGAGAAAAAAAGTTAGCACTTAAGTGTCTCATATGTTTTACATATATCTCTATATATTACCTTAATATGTACCTTTATACAATATATCTAATAAGCTAGAAAAGCTCATTAATATTAGTCTTATGAATATTATGAAAACATTTATATAAAACAGACCTTACATTTGTAACTAAAAAGCTACTTAAGAAAATAGACCAAGTCTCTGTTGCAAAAATCCTTAGTAACACAGGATAAAATGATAGTAGTTCCTATTTTTGTGATAAGACCATAAAGTGGGATCTATACGTGGAGAACCTGCTGAAGCAAGGACTCTATTTTCTAACCTAGCACCCAAGACAGAGCTTGGAACATGTATGTGCCCAGAAAATGAGATGCTGAATAGAAGTAGAACTCAGGAATCAGAAAAGATAAAAAGGAGGTTTTCAGGGTGACTGAAAATACAAAGAGAACAGTGTCCTAGCAATCTTTCTGAAATGAGATAGAAATTCTACAGCCCCAAAGGAGTCACTTTTTAAGTCTCTAAGCCTTTTAGAAGGAAATGTTCAGTATATATCAAAATTTTAAATACCCATATACTCTCTGACCCAGCAATTTAAATTCTGTAAATCTATCCTAAACAGGAATTTCATATGTTCACAAAAGTATAATGAAGGATGTTCACTGTAGCTATTTCTAATAGTTTTAAAAAATATTTTTTAAAGAAAGCCCCAATATGCCACTAATAAGAAAAGAGTAATCAAATAATTTATGGTTCATCCACACCATGTATGGAACATCGTGCAGTCGGGTATACCCATATCGACTGACTTGGAAAGATCAGTCAGACTCTGAAGTATGAAAACTAAGTTGTGGTTTAAAAAAAACCTATTGTGTAAAAGAAAGAAACTGCTATGTTTAGCATATGTACATGTATGTGTATGAGAACTGGGAGGGTACACAAACAGTGGAGACAGGGAATTCAAGATCAAGGAAAATGAAGGATTTTCATTCTTCATTCTGTATTAAATCTTTTACCATGAGAATGTTTCTGTACTATGAAATTAGTGAAGGCTTAATACCAAGACTCACTAAAACTAATGAGCTGAGCTATGGTAAGTAAATGTGGCCATATTTTCCTTTAAAGAAAAGAAATCTGAGATAAGGAAAGGATTTTAAACACTGTTTTAATCCCAAGGATAATCTTCCCCCCTAGAGACTTTTCATTTTAATAGTTCTTAAAAGTTGGCTCTGGTTTTCAAAATGAAATGGGTACCATATATTAAAATAGAGTTCTTAAAATAGGCCTCTGCCTAACAATCATAGCTTCTCATTAGCAGCTACAAAGTGACGCTCTCTGCTGGAGAGGAGATCCTTCACTCAGACCAGTTTGCTTAAATCACAAACACAAGCTACATCTACTTCATGTGAAAGGTGTTGCGATCACTTCTAAAAACGGAAAATTATTCTACTAGTGTCAACAAAATACTACCTCTCAAACAATGTAGCATTTCATTAAGTACTTAGTCCTCAGCGAAAGTTCCTTTGTAGTCTGGTTAAGTAAACAATGTCTATCATAATATTCTGTCTTCTCTAACCAGGGTCTACTTTGATTCTAAAAAAAAAAAAAAAAAAAAAAAATCTATGTTCTACCATTGTCTTCTACCTTAAAGCTATAATTTATTCAGCACTTCTTATGATGTTTAATATATTTCTTTATTGTGGGTAACAGTAAAGCATTTCTCCAAAACCTGTTTTAACTAGTGAACCATATATCAAAAACGTAAAAACATTAAAAACAAACTTTAGTTCCTGAGGATGCCATTAAGAAAATGAAAAGATAGGTTACAAATTGGAAGAATATATTTGAAAGGCACATTTCCAATACAGAACTTCTATCCAGTATAAAGAACTCTTACAATTCAGTAAAACCAGCAACATGACAAAAGATGGTCAAAATCTATGACATTTCACCAAGACATATGGATGGCAAATAAGCACATGAAAAGATGTTCAACATCAGAGAAATACACAACCACTAAAACAGCTACAAATTTCAGAGGCTGACAAGACTGATGTTCAAAGATGTAGAGCAGTTGGAATTTTCATATATTGCCAAGAGAAAGCAAATGGCACAGCCACTTTGAAAAGGTTATGCAGTTTCTCATTAAGTCAAACCTACATTTACTATGACCCAGCAATTCCACTATGTGTTAATCCAAGAGAAAAGCAAATATATGTCCAAAGACCTCTATTATAAGTAAACGTTGTTAGCAGTTTTAATCATGAAACAGCCTCAAACTGGAAAGAACCCAAATATCCATCAACTGATAGATACATGGATGTGCAAACTGCAGTACTCCATGTAACAAATGACCACTCATCAATAAAAAGGAGAAAAGACTGATAGATCCAACAATGTGGATGAATGTTAGTTAAGGTGTTTCCATTATGCTAAGCAAGAGAAGTCAGATACACAAACTACAGGTACTACAAACTGTTCTCTAGAAAAAGCAAAACTTACAAAACAGATCAGTGTTAAGAGCCAGAAGGTGGGAGAGAGGGATTAAGTGCAAAAGGACATGGAGAACTTTGTGAAGTGATGGAAATGTCCCATATGTGTCTGTAGTGGTGGCTACACACCTGTGAAATCTCATCAAATTATACACTACTTAAAACTGAATTTCGCCGTGTGTCAATTTTACTCCATAAGCTGACAAAAATATGTTCTTGCAATAAATTTGAGGCATTTTTCAAAATGCTTCACTTGTCTATTAAGCAAAAGCATAAAAATGTGTTCTCTGAGAACTGGATGAATCGTTAACAGTTTATCAACTGTATTTCTTTTTATTTCATACATCCTATGTATCAGGGAATGGGAAAAGGAAAAGCAAATGAAGACATAAATATTTCTTGCTAATAAAGAAGCACAAACAACTGATCAAAAGGTACCTGTAAAACATCTGGGGAAGAAATTTGAGCAGAAGGGAGAGCAAAGTGTCATAAAAATTAAAAAGCTGGCCAGCCAGCACCCTGAGAAAGAGGCTCCTGTCCCACCAGCTCAAAACCACAGTGACTTCCCTCCTTCCTCTCATACAGTCTCCCAACTCAGTCCAGTTCACACTACCTCATTATCCCTTTATCCCCTCTCTCCATTCTCATCAGGTCCATTCTTTCTTAAAACCTCACAGCTTGGTAGCCTAAACTGCTATACAAAGATTACCCTAACATTAAACTGTGGGATTTTTCTTGAGTAAAAATAAATAGTGAGGCACCTGGATGGCTCAGTCAGTAGAGCAGCAACTCCTAATCTGTGGGTCATGAGTTCAAGCCTCACATTGGGTGTAGAGTTCACTTTAAAAATTAAAAAAAAAGGAATGGGGGCCCTGGGTAAGGGTCAGTTAGTGTCTGACTCTTGATTTTGGCTCAGGTCATATATCTCACAGTTCATTAGATCGAGTCCCACAGCAGGCTCTGTGCTTTTAGCACAGCGACTCTATTGTTCTCTCTCTACTCCTCTCCCCCTCATGCTCTCTCTTGTGCTCGCTCTCTTTCTCGCGCTCTCAAAATAAATAAACGTTTAAGAAATAGGAGGGGAAAAAAGTTAATAAATGGCCCTTGTCATTTCCTATATTTTCTATAATCGGAGAAAAAAATGATCAATAATAGGACTATAGAGATAACAATATTCTGGTGTTAATCTTTCCTGTATGTTACATATAATGCAATAAGGATTTAACATTCATTCAACACACACAAATCATGGGTTTGGCAACCCAAATTAAAAGTAATGATGAAAAAAATTCCAAAAGCTGCAAAATATACAATCCTTTCCAAGAAGCTTTAAGGTAAAAGAAAAAAAATTAAGACTTCAGGAAAATGATATTTGTGACCATTTGATTTCAATACTGAAATCACCGAATTAAAAATAAAGTTATATCTATAGAAAAGGCCTTCAGAGGCTACTTGTCTCCAAAACTGGAGTAATGCTATACTTATTCCTTTTTTGATACTTCATGTACTGTGCACATTTTTCCATGTATTAAACATTTTTTTTTAAAAAAACATGCAATTGGTCTTTCCACCTCTCTGGTCTCATCCACCTCCAAACCATCTCTGCACAGTATTCTTCTATCCATCATTCCAGCCAACAAAGATGCCAGGCACTATTCTTGGTTGTCAGCAGTGAACAAAATATACTCACTTCCTACCTCAAAAAACTTGAATGGTTTCCCAATACCAGATTCTCAGGCCCCAGGCGTAGACTTTGATTCAGTTTTGGAACAGTGGCTCGGCAATCTGTATTTTTACAACCACCTCGGGTAATTCCAAATGCAGATGGTCTGTGGCTGACACTCTTGAAAAATGCTAGCCTACAGCAAAAGACTAGCTTCTGACTAGAGCCTAGCAGTGAATGCTCTTCCCTGATCAGCCCCACAGATGGCCCTCTGATTTCTGACTATCTCCTACCTTCATTTGCTCCATACAAACTGAACTGCTTTCTGAAATCTGCCTTGGTCACAATTTTCCCTACCTAGAAATGCCCTTCACCCTAGGCTTTTCTCATCCCAAAATCTATTCACACTTCAAATGCCAACCCACTACCTCTTGCTTTGCCTACCTTGGTAAATATAAAAATTTGAATGCCTATAGCATCATATCTATACTTTTTTTTTTTTAATGATTTATTTTTGAAAGGGAGAGCGTGCACACACAGAAGTAGAGAAGGGGCAGAGAAAGACAGGACAGAGGATCTGAAGCAGACTCTGCACAGACAGCATAGAAACTCAAGAATTGCCAGATTATGACCTGAACCAAAGTCGGATGCTCAACCAAGTGAGCCACCCAGGACCCAGCATCTATACTTAATGACACATGTGCTTTCTCACTTGCATTAGATATTTTTCCCTATTAAGGGGAAACTCCTGAGACCAGCACCCAAACCCATTACTTCTGCATTCCCAGAGTGCCTGCCAAATCTTGGCACTCAACAAGGACTCAAACTAGTGTCAGAGAATCAAATGGAGACACCAGTTGTTAATCAAATGCCCTGTTCCCATATTATCCCTTTTCTTCCCTACCTAAATTCTCAGCTTCTTCCTTTGCATTTCATTTCATATTTGGATTTTTACAAGGAGAACAGTTTTGTAAGCAAAAAAAAAAATTTCTTTTAACTTCAACATGACTGAGAAAGTATGACAGCAGGACTTGGGGAAGTGCCATCTTTTTCTTCAAGTCTCTTCTTTCTTCTCAAGCTGATCATGGGAAATAGAACTACCTAAAACAACCTGTCTTCTCAGTGGCCTAAAGAAGCAATCAAATCTTGTGCCCTGTCCATCATGCCCAATACCTGTACCAACACAGTATTCTGAAAATCATCACCAGTGTTATTGTAGGTCTTTTATACTACATTCAGATGCCACTGTGACAAACATAAAGATAGCATGATTCTGTCCTTAGGAACATCCAGGATACAGCTCCAACTGTCTTCCAATTAAATGCTGCACAAAATGTGCACTAAGAAATGTTTGTGGGGAAAAAAGTAATCACTGTAACTCCTCCACACACCGTAAGATTACATTTTAATTAATTCTGAATACATTACTTGAATATATTAAAAAAACATATATTACAGAATCACTGCATACCTGTGGATTTTCCAAACGTTTTAAATACTCTTCAAATGACCCTTCTATAAACTGCACAAAAAAAAAAGTCTATTAGAAATATATTAAAACGAAAAACCTTTTCATTGTGAATTCTTGAGTTCTTACATGAACCTTGGATACATTAGTACAGTAATACATGTGTATACATACAGCCTAATTATTACTAAAATATGTAAAAATCATTAAGTAAAGACCGTAAACATACAAAAGAATTCAGAAAAGTAAACATTAGAAAAGACTCCTGGACAGGATACAGAAAGGCACGGGCACAATGTGGTGGAAGAGGCAGTGAGAGCACGATGTTGGGAAGACTGGAGTGAAGGAGCAAGGAGGAATAGGAGATTTCTCAATTAAATTAGTGTGATGGCTGTCCCACCTGGTGGGGACAGCACACTGAGAGAGGAACTCAACTGGACACCTGTTTATAGAGGGCCTTGAACCCAGGAAGGACTTGCAGACTTGTCACTGCTGGTGACATGAACAGAGAAACATACAAAGCAAGCACTTAGGATTATTTTGGTAATGGCCAATGCAGAGAAGAGAATTAAACCAGGACAATTTACTAGCTAAGAAATATTAGTTTACTAACATAAATATGAATACTGTCTCTTAGGTCAGACTAAAAACAGAGATGAGAAGTAATAATGCTAGATATTTTGGAGAACCAACTAGATTTTTCATTTGCTTCATACTTTAACTAAAAAGTTTACTCAAGCTATGACTTTTTTATTAGCCATCACACTAATTGAGAAATCTCCAAAAGACATTCATCTGAAACACCGAATTCAATTTTATTTAAGTTATAGTCCCACTTAATTTAGCAAAGTGATACACTTTGAAATATAGTCTCCAGTCTATAAAAATCTTTTAAACGGCCACGATTTCTTTTTTTGAGACTGAGATTAATTTTTATAGATTATATGCTGTCAAATGTCCCAAAAGTATAAGTTTTAACACATACTTATAATAAAATAGCCACATATTTTAAATATCCCGCCAATTAGAGGCTACTCTTCTGTACTAGGTAATTATTTATACTTTAGGAGAAAAATAAACCCACAAAACCATTTAAAGTTGGAAGAGACTTAAGTGGTATTCTGACACAAGCCTGCTTCCAATCTGAGCTCCTTTCTAATCAGAAAGTATTCATCTAGACTCTGAGTAAACATGGTCAGTAAACAAGGCACACATCCCCTACCCTCTTCCTTTCCATGACAGCCTTTTTCAATTTTAGCCAATATAAACTGAAGATACTTATTATAAAAGGAAATTAAAACTTCCCAGAATTTCCAACCTCTGATCATACCTCTTAAGACTGTAGCGGCTAAATAACTATATGCAAAGCGCTTAAACAATGCCTGGCACATAGGAAGTGACAGCATTTTCCACTACTTGTTGTCAACAGAGTTTTACACTCTGAGGCCAATAATAATGATAAATTCACTTGTAATTTCTTTAAAATACTTAAAGACCACTCCACTCTCCCCATCTCTCCCCCTTTTCTACCACACCCTAATACTCTTATCTGGCCTCCACATCACCAGTTTTCTTTTTGTAAGAGGAGTTCTCAAATCTCCTGATTAAGTGGGAAATTTCTCCTTCCTGGAATATATTACTATCTTTCTTATAAAATAGCACAGTAGTAACATTTTGCCCGAATACAAGAACACTAATCCAAAAGCAAATTAAGATATTAAAAACACATAGACACACAAATTAAGAGCTATTTACCTATTAAGTTTTAAAATTGAGTTATTTACAAGGTGACAATGTTTTTTTGGCAGTCAAAGGGGGGAAATATTGAAAAGTCATCAGATGACATAATTCCAGGTCATAAAACTACTAACTAGTAAATCCTATTAAGGCTTTCAATACGAAAACAGGCCACTGTGGCATCTTATTTCACAGCCTACTATACACTACTGAGAAAATTACAGTAAGTTGTTATACAACATTCTAGCAATTATTAATCATTATTTACATAATTAGTGTTGTGATGTGTGATTTATGATGAAACCTGAAAATTAAAAATCTATAACTGCCTTCTAATAAAATTAAAGGCTCAGTATTAGCTAAGTTCTACATATTTTTTATGCTTTCAAGTTTGAAATCTTTTTTAATTCATAGGGGATTACCAATCACAGAAAACTATTCGTTAACCCTGACAAACAATTCTCGGACCACGACAAGGCTCAGTCTTAATATGCAAGGATTCTGTCCAAGTCATCCTTCCATCTTCCACAGCTCAGTGTCTTTATCACAGAGGCTTTCTAAACATCTAAGTAATGAAAACCACAAAACAGCCTAAAAATCACAATTGAATATAATTGGATTTATATTCAATCAAGCAGTTTTTTAAGGGGTTATCCTCATAACCTGCATTAAGAGCCAACTTGTGAAAGTCCCACCAGATCACCTTTACAGGCTGAGATGTAAATGCAAGTCAAAACACCATTTCATGTTTAAAATGACAAATTACCGCTTCAAATTTCTCTCTGTTCTCTCGAAGATAGTGAATACACGCCATTCTGACTTCCACGTGGCGAGACTGAGAGTGCAATACCTGAAAAGAAAAAGCAACACGTTACTAAGCATTTGGTTCAACAAGGATTTAAGGTACAACCTAGCATTTTCTTTCACACCTAAAATAATCTCTCTCCATTTGCCTTTCTGTAATTTCTAAATGTTTATTCATTCACCTCTTCCTCTAACGACAGATGGCATAATCTACAGTACTCCTTAAGTCATTCTATAATGCACTTCTTACCATTTCTCCTTTAGGTCACTTCCGTGAGAAAATCTTTGTAAACTTAAGATAATTTCCTCTCTTCACCAGCCCTCTTATAACTCTGCTCTTCACAAAGCATGACTAACAGAATCCCTGCAAAGTAGCAGTTAGCTTCACCCTATGCTTGCTGGAAAAGAGAATAGGCAACTTAAACAGGAATCCTCCTTAAGACTTGAAGCCTGTAAGAATTAGATTTCTTTTTTCCCCCAATAATTCTGAGTTACTTGCCTTACGTAGAAATTTAGTTCTGCTGTGGTTTCAGAAAAACTAAGGTACTCTTTCTTAAAACCTTAGTTGTCAGGCTTATACAACTCTTGAAGAAACATTCAAGTGAGCAGCACACAGGATGCAAACATGCTGCTCTGTGCTGTCCCAATAGGCTTGAAACTTGCTATTAGTTTCAAAATATTTTTCTTTTCTTTTTTTTTTTTTTTTAAGTAAGCTTCACCTCCAACATGGGGCTTGAACTTAAGACCCCAAGACCACGAGTCACATGCTCTACCAAATGAGCCAGCCAGGAACCTCAGCCTAAACCAAAATCTTAAAGCACCAACTGAAATAACCCACACCACAAAGATGATCCAAATTCTCTCACTTTGTGGCCTCTGTATTCTTCTGTTAAACAATTAGCTCACAAAAAGATAACTTATTGGCATTCTGTCTCTTACTAAAATGCTAAAGCTTTGGTTCGAAACAAACAATATTATCAAATGATTAGAAACTCTTTTGGCTAACCTCCAATACTTTATCATGCTTAAAATATTAAAATTATTTTCTTTTAATTGGTGTCTCAAATGAAGGTGTTCCTTGTACCATAAAGGGTCAAGGTAGAAAACAAAAACCCTGAAACATTTAAAATAACCATATACCACAAATCAATTAGCTAACCACATGTCAAACTATTAATAAGGTTCTCGAGAATTTATATTAATATAAAGGAGCTTTAAGAGTTACAGATCCAGCCCCGCCCCCCCAGGCTCTGTCTGCACTGACAGCAGAGAGCCTGCTTCGGATTCTTGCTCTCCACCCCAGTCTGCTCATTCTCTCTCTCAAAAATAAACATTAAAAACAACAACAAAAAAAGAGTTATGGTCCATTCAGGAAACAACAGATGTTGGAGAGAGGATGCAGACTTTTACACTGTTGGTGGAAATGCAAATTGGTGCAGCCACCCTAGAGAACAGTATGGAGGTTCCTTACAAACTTAAAAATAGAGCTTCCCTACCACCCAGGTATTGCATCACACTGCATTACTAGGTATTATCCAAAAGATACAAAAATGCTGATTCAAAGAGGTACATGCACCCCAATGTTTATAGCAGCACTATCAACAATAGCCAAATTATGGGAAGAGCCCAAATGTCCATCAAGTGATGAATGGATAAAGAAGATGTAGTGGGTACGTAATAATATAGGCATGTATATACACACGCACACAATAATATAAACGTGTACACACACACACACACACACACACACACACACACACACGGAATATTACTCAACAATCAAAAAGAATGAAATTGTACCATTTGCAACATCGTGGATAGAGCCAGAGCATATGTAGTATGCTAAGCGAAGTAAGTCCATCAGAGAAAAACAAATATATGATTTCACTCATATATGGAATTTAAGAAATAAAACGGATGAATATAGGGGAAGCGAAGAAAAAATAAGATAAAAGCAGAGAGGGAGGCAAATCCTAAGAGACTTTTAAAGACAGAGAACAAACTAAGGACTGCTGGAGGGATGTTGGGTGAGGAGATGGGCTAAAGGGGTGATGGGCATTAAAGAGGGCACTTGCTGGGATGAGCACTATACATAAGTGATGAATCACTAAATTCTCCTCCTGAAACCATTATTACATTATATGTTAACTAACTTGGACTCAAATAAAAGTTACAGGTCCAAATCAGTGATTCTCCCTCATGTCCAGGGTGAGCAGATAATTCAGGAAAGGGGAGGCTCTAGCTGCACATTTTCCAAGTCTCTTTGATAACAGCCAAGGTTGATTTATACTCACTCAGAGAACCAGAAGCACAACTGTCTGGACAGCTAGTTATGTCTTTACATTAAGATACACTGAAGATGCACTAGCTGAGACAGCAAGGAGTTTGTTTTCAGCTGGTTTTCAGCTGAACGAAGTGCACTTACCCTGCTATCTTGGGAACTATTAAAAAGCATCCTTATATATTCAAAAGCTTCCAGTTCTGGAAGAAATGTCTATGTCTAAAAATAACCACCACACAAAATTTTTTTTTGCCAATTCAACAAATGACATTTAGCAAACACTTCTTCCACAGAAGCTATCTTAGACACTATTATGAATCAAGATATTATTACTTTGAATAAACCAGTGTCTTCTGATAGGGCTTCCTGCCATTAGCCAAGTAAAGATCGTCTTAAAGCCATTTGCCTAGCAACAGGTGGCAGACATAACTGGATACAACTTATTTTCTATCAAAGACAATGGCAAGCAAAGCTGTGTCTCCCCTCTTTAAAAAAGATTTTATAGGCACATGAAATCTGAACCTGTCACTCAAAACAAAATTCTCAGCAATTTCCATAAGGTGTAGGGTGCTAGAGATTTACAAAGTCAAGCACTGCAAGAGAAGCAAGGTTAAATGACAACTATTTAAAAAGTGTAGCTGTGCAAGTTCAAGGATACGCAGGAAGAATACAAATATTAAAACAAATATCTCAAATTATTATACACACACACACACACACACCAAAAAAAAAAAAACCTAGAAAATAGGACACTTTCCAATCTTCACTTGGGACAAGACGGTGATAAACACTGGGAAAGGCCAAGACATACTGCTTTAGCAAATCCTTTAAGAGCGCCCTATTTTTAGCTCCAGGGCCACAGAGCTGATTCAGGTCAGGCCTCCTGCAGGCCCAAGTCCAGAAGTGTAAAACGGGAAGGACCTATCTAAATCAGGTAATTTGGAGGGAAAGAGTACTCTTAGTTGAAGTCTCTCCCCCACCCTCTCCCCCAAAGGCTGCCAATTAGATTACTTACTTTGGCTCCTTCTTACAAAGTACAAATTATTTTGATATTACTTGGAAAACTGTTAGCAAAGAAGTAAATCTTTTGTACATATTTTTAAAGAGCACACCTTTTTTTTTTAATTTTTCTTTCACGCTTATTTATTTTTGAGAGAGAGAGACAGAGCATGAACAGGGTAGTGGCAGAGACAGAGATGAAGACACAGAATCTGAAGCAGGCTCCAGGCTCTGAGCTGTCAGCACAGAGCCCGACACGGTGCTCAAACCCACAAACTTGAGATCATGACCTGAGCCGAAGTCGGACGCTTAACCGACTGAGCCACCCAGGCGCCCAAAGAGCACACCCTTTAAGCCTGACTTTGGTGTTACTTCCTTCCCACCCCAACACATACACACTTTGGCTTTAGTCCTAAAGGCTTAGGTACCCTTAATTCACCGGTACTGAAGAAATGAGCTTCCCTCAAAATTCATGGGATTAAGCTTTCTAAAGTCAGTATACTAAAAATCAGTCACATAATCAAAGGGGGTAGGTATTTCCTTATGTCTAATTTAAATCCTATTACAAGATTCAATAAAATGCATTCTATGATGTGAGTAATGAGTTCTTGACTCTAGCTTTGCCCCTTTCCACTTAAAAACAGAAATCTCACTTCAGTTAAGAGGTTTCTGTATAACCATGTTTGCCAATTATGGCATACAATACTGAAATCAGACACAGTTTTCTACTTCAATATAAACTAGGATCTGGCTAATCCAACGCCAAATAAGGACCATACTTGCCTTCTTTCTATTCCTTTCTACCTCATTCCTTACCAAATTCTTGCTAGAGCTAACACTATGTATAAACACCAGGTGAATTCACTTCCACCCCTTTCCTCCGCTTCCAGAGGTGCTGAGGAGTCCAGAGAGGCTCAGGAAGAAGGCAGGCATATGGTGATCCAGAAAATTCACCAATGGGACAGACTGTTTATCTACTAATAGTAAAGACTAGGGTGGGAGTGTGTGAACATATCCCACAACACTGGAACATCCTAAATTTCTAAAAATGAGAGAAATCTGATGAACTGAAAAAGAGCTGGATTTGGGGACTTGTACAAAGAATGTCTGAATGGCAATGCCATCAACATAATACAAAGCTTATGTAGTTAATCAATTTCTTGTTAGAGAAAAAGGTTTTATGATACAGATGTGACACAACAGGGGCCTCTGGAAAATAGCCGGCCCTTAGAAGCTGAAAAAACTGAGAACAGTCTACAGATGTTAAGTAAAACATTTAGTCATAAATAGAAGTTTTTGGAAAACTATTTAGCATTCAAAAAAGGAGGCAAAAACAGAAACATAAAAACTCCACAGGAAAGGAAGGGAGGGGAGGAAAAGATCTTAAGCTGAAAAAAGCAAACTGTGAAAGATAGGAAATACACACCAGGGCAGTAACGTGAAACTTTTGTCCAACTATTTGTCCAGCTATTTTTCAACATAGGATGGGTTTTGGTGATTGCATACCAACTACACAGTTACGTAACACGGAAAAAGCTCTCTTATAAAAGAAAAAATTCTTCCTGTTCGAAAGTGATATTGACCATTAGCAGGGGAAAATTCGGTCAAGAGCCTAGAGCACACCCAACACCAAAACAGACTTTTTAGTAAGAAAATTATTTTTAGTAAACCCTGCAGAGTCTAACAAAGGGTGGAATTTATTCCAAGACAATTGTTTTAAAACAGTCTATATTTTTAAAAGGCTGACTTTCCCAAGCTGCACATTTTTCCGCTCTTAATTCAAGCGGACATCGCCGGGCTAGACTCCCCCACATTCCAAAGTCCGGGGGGCGGGGGGATGCTCTGCGATTAATGCCTGGTGCACCACCACTTCTCGTAAACATCGGTTTACTGGTGTGAACGCTGGGCTTGTAAAGCCGAGAGAAGGCGAATAAGGCGGAACAGAATGGAAAAATATCATTTCTCCAAGTCCCCGGCAATCAATCAACCGAACAACGCGTTCAACAGGCCTCACAGGTTGTCCTCATTACCTCTACACCAAGAGAGACGACACCCAGTTAATTTACGGGTTTTTAAGTTTCGATTTACAGCTTCAAGACCTAGGGATGCGTCCCATTCCGGCGTTACAATGGACCGCTGTGACGACAGCCGGGCCACGCGCTGCCCCGGTCGTGGGCGGCCCGCACAGCCACCCGCCGCCGCTTTCCTACCCAAACCTTCGCCGTCCCCAACCCCATTACCTGCTCCGCCACGGCCCGGAACAGGCACGACCCGTCCTTGGCGACCAGTTTCCGATACAAGCCCAGTTTCCGCAGATAGGCGTCCATGGGCGTCGCGTCCTCGTGGGGCCCCGCGCCGCCCTGGTCCACGCCGTCGGAAGCGCCGACGGCCGCCTCCATGTTGCCGGTCCTACTGCAGGCCAGGCGCGGCGCGGGCTAGCCCCACATGGCCGCGTCGCCGGCTCCTCGACGCCCCGGCCTAGGACGGGCGGCGGCTCGGGCTCGGGCTCC
>NC_043700.1:77013956-77099550 GCF_006229205.1 Suricata suricatta | reverse complement strand
CGGCGGCGGCCCGAGGCAGCGGGCGGCGCTCCCCGCGCGCATAGGGGAGCCCTGCCTAATGCATGGCTGTGCGCACGCGGCCGCCTCCCGGGGGACCACGCGCCCGGCAGCAATGGGGGCAAATTAAAGAAACCCCGAAGGTGAGAAGTCGCTGCCCGGCTCAGAAAAACAGCCAGGGGTCGCCGCCCCCACAAGTTTCCTCGGCCCGACTGGGGTGAGGCGAGGAAACCCTCGCCCCCCGCGTGCGCAGGGCCGGCTCAGGGGAAGCGAGGCCTGCGTCCCCCGCGCGCTCCCCACCCTGGGAACCGAGAAAACCAAAAGAGAAAGACGCGGCCTTTCCTTTCCCCACCTCGAAGGAGGGCGCCGAAGGGGCGGGAAGCGGGTGGGGGCGCCCGGCGGAGGGCAGCACCCTCGCAGCCCAGAATTTGTTTTCACTTTCGGCCCCACAGCGGAGAGGACGCCGGGAGGTGTAGTTTCGGCAGCGGCAGGAAGTCGGCTTGCGGCGGGCGGTGACGCGCGGACCGTCCTACCCGGGGGAGGTGCCTGGGAGGCACGCGGACTACAAGTCCCTACAGCACGGGCGCCGCCGCTGCCGGCAGCCAGCTTCGCGCTTCCCGAGCACCGTGTCCGTAAGCAGGCCGAGGGCGTCCGCGAGCCGACGCGCGAAGACCTGCGCGCGCCACCCCGGCCGCCCACTGCGCCGCGGAGCCGCGAGAAGTGCGCGCGCCCTGCGTGCGTGGAGTTGCCAGGGACACCGCGGCGGCTAGGTCGGCCTTTTGTGTATTCCCAAACAGAGGGCGCACCTGTCTGCTCCCCTCCCCCCCAGCCTCTTCTGTCGTTTCCATGGAGGTGGCTTTAAGGGCTTAAGCAGAAAATAGAGCTAATTGGCGAGGTCTCCTGGAACTGGCACTGTGCCGGACGACACAGGCTGTCCAGAAATCAACCGTAGACTGCCGGTTCCTTTTCGAAATTAGAAGTACAGCTCCTGCACTATGGCAAGATGAGGTCTTTGCCACAGAGTGTTCACCCTGCCTTTGTAACTGCGCCCCGCAGCGCAAAGTGAAGTCACTGGTCAGAAAAAAAAATTTTTTTTTCTTTAAAGATCCATCTTTGTAGATGCTTGATGACATGCTGGATTTGCCGTGGGTTCCAGCAGTCTTTGACGCTTCCAACTCAACTTTCTACTCTTAAAAGCTGAATGACAGGTTATGCTTTAGAACCCAGAATTTATCCAGCATGTTTTTGTGACACCAGAATTTCACTTTGCTAAAATACTACCGCAGCTGGTGTCCTAATTATCAAAATACATAGTTAATCATAAACTCTACTGCAGTGTTGAAGCCTAGTGGGGACAAGGGAGAGAAGGGAAAAGTATAGGGTTACTATAGGTTTAGACATGTAGTCAAACTCTGGGATAGGGGCTAGGGGCCAGATGGTGAGAATCCAACGCAAATTACTGAAAATTCTGTTTTAGAAATTTGTTTTCAGTACTTTTGGTGCAAGCAGTTAATGACGCCTGTATTCGGTTTCCTCAGACCTTCTAATTTTGAATTCTTAATGTTTAAAGATTTTTATCTCTAATTGTGCTGTTTTAAAGAATACAAAAGTTATTGTGACCTAAATTAATTTTCTTGCTCCAATATTAAATTTTATGCATTTTGTAGAGAAACACTTTGGAATGAGGTGTTTTAGAAAAATGGAGTTTCAAGTCAAACCTGTTGATTTTCTTTCTTTAAGAATATTTACATAGCATATATTTCTCATTTCACTCAAAAATAATTACCAAGTTTGCCACTACTTAGAACATGGCTCACCTTTTTTATTACATGGTTTGCATTTTAAACCCAAAGAAGAATTCAAAGTAAAGTAATACCTAAACTGCAAAGCTTAAGTATTGAATTCTTAAAATGAGTAGATTCTATAAGTATTAATTCTATAAGCAACAGACTTTCTGATGTGCCAAAACGATTCCTTTTCTAATATTTATTTTAATATTCCTTCAATGAGAATTTCTGAATCTAATCTCACGTTCAATATGTCTGTATGAAGAACCTACTGTATGTATCATGTTAAGATTACATTGCTGAATATCATGAGGCCATATTAGAAACATATTTCCAGGGACCTCACATTTGAAGATTTATCAACTTTTGTAGTTGAAATGTTCATAATTACATTGCACTAAATTTTTTTAAGTCAATCAAATACAAAGTTTTGCTCTCATTTTTCTTATTTCTTTTTTTTTTTTTTTTTTGGCTCCACACCCAATATGGGGCTCAAATTCACTACCATGATATTAAGAAATGCACACCCTCCCAACTGAGCCAGCCAGATACCCCAAAGTTTTGCTCATTTTTATGTGTGCAACAATTGCATTTTGGGTGGCTGTGTTTCAAGCATATTTTTTTTTAATTTTAAAGCCTAGACATATTTAAATGTGCTTACATATATATTTTAATAAGGTATCACCATCTTCTAAAGCCCCAAAATTCCTTTGAATTACTTAGAAAAGTAAATGAAACCAGGTACATCATTTATTCTACAATGTCTTTATTTTCCATTACAAAAATTTAATTCACTGACAATGGTGTAATCCAAATAAGAATGTATGTGGTCATTTAAGCATTCCACTATAAAACCTCACAGTAACATACACTTTCATTATTTTTAAACAAATTCATCAAATACTAAGAAACATAAGCCTTTATCAGAACTCATCAAAATCCTATGTTGTCTTCTAAAAATATGGTTTGTTATCAGAAGTATTAGAAGAAGAACACATTTCCAATCCTTTTTACATTTGCTGTCTGGGTACAATTACTTATTGTTCTCACTCTTGCTGAATGAGTGCAGAGCAACCTCACTCTCAACTGGCTGCTTCTGGTTCCAAAATTAGAAGTAAAACACCTGTTGTATCTGACCCGGGGCCTGTTTAAGGAAATCCTCTAGGTATTTTGAGACTTAATCCAAGACAGACCCTCTGTATGCCAAATTCCCAAATATAGCTCACTGTTCAGACAAGGCTAAAGGCTCCTATGACTTTAAACTGGATCCAAAGTTACAGAAACTCACTTTTAAGGACCTTTTTAACATTAACTTCTGAAACTTTTCAAGAAACCACATCTCATGGAAAATGTTTGTTCTAAGGAAGCCATTTGTGAACAGCTAATGTGAAGAACTCTTCTTTTTTCATCTTTAGTTTTTAAGTGATCTCCTTGCCAAACATGTGGCTTGAACTCACAACACTGAGATCCCATGCCAGCTGAGATAGCCAGTCACCACTGAACTGAAGAACTCTTTAAACAGACATTTTAATCAAATAAAGCCTGAAAGACTTAATGCTCCTGAGAACCTAATGGAATTAATTAAATCATCTCATGCAAATGTGCCAACCTTTTTTTCTTAGGTACAGTAAATACCTCAAGTTTGTTTGCACTGACAAACTGGAACAAATATTTGTGCAAACTTTTGGATGGGATTTGTTTGTTTCAGAAAACAATGGATTCAGGGTGCCTGGATGGCTCAGTAAGTTGAGCATCTGACTCTTGATTTAGGCTCAGGTCAAGATCCCAGGGTCATAAATGTTATGGGTCAGCTTATAGAATGTAATGGGTTAAACTTCTTATGGAATGTAATGGGTTAACTTACTTATGGAAAGTACTGGATGATTTGTTGCAAACCATTTCCCCACCCCTTTTCTCTGGTCCAACCAAGGCCACACCTACAGAAAAATTGCTTAGTCACTGCTCCACTATGATTGGTCATTTTTGAAGAACAAAGAACTAACTTGATAGGTTCTCACCAAAACTAGTGTCTGCATGTCACAATGTAATTGGTTATCATGGAATCCTGTGAGTGTCTATATAATCCCACTGTAACCTTTGTTCAGGGCCATTCTCTGCTCCTTACCATCTGGAGTTCAGGTTTCGCCCCTCAGTAAATAGGCGTTTTGTGGTCTTTTTAACATCAGCCTGCAACAATGGGCTAGAGCCCCACACTGGGTGTCTCTCTCTCTCCCTCCCTCCCACCCCCCTTCTCCCCTGCTCATACTCCCTCTTTTTAAAAAAGAGATAACAGAGCAAGGAGGTGAAGGAACCAGGGTCTCAAACTGCTCCATGGTCTTTAAGACTATTTTGTGAGAGAAAAATAAACTTACTTAACCAGTTTTTGTTGTTCTTGTTACAACTAATGTATTCTAGCATATATTTCTTCCAATATGAAATGGGTAGTAAAATTTGAGACCAAATAAAATGTATTTATAAGTTACTTCTTGGGGCACCTGTGTGACTCATTAGTTACATGTCTAATGTGGGCTCTGGTCATGATTTCATAGTTTCTGGATTCGAGCCCTGCATTGGGCTCTCTGCTGTTAGTGCAGAGGCTGCTTCAGAGCCCATCTCTCTCCTACCCCTCCCCAGCTCGTTCTCTCTCTCTCTCTGTCAAAAATAAAATAATAAACATTTTTTAAAAAGTTACTTCCTGAATTGAACAGAACATAGTTTTTTCTAACAAGTTCAGAAACTTTTTTCTGAAAACTTTGGAATTCTAAATGTCAAAAGGATTTCCCCAGTGGTTTTCCAATGTTATTTCAACCACTGACTTTCTTCATCACCAATCCACATTCTCCTTCAGCTGCTACCTTTGACACTGTGACTACCTCCTTGTTTGTTTGTTTGTTTTGAGAAAGAGAGAATCCCAAGCAGGCTCTGCACTGTCAGCACAGAACCTGATGAGGGGCTTGAACACACAAGCCATGAAATCATGACCCGAGTGGGGGTCAAAAGTCAGCCACTTAACCGGCTGAGCCACCCAGGTGGCCTGACAACCTCCTCTTTTAACAGTTATTTATTTTTGAGAGACAGAGACAGAGTGTGAGTAGGGGAGGGGCAGAGAGAGAGAGAGAGAGAGAGAGAGAAAGAATCTGAAGCAGCCACCAGGCTCTGGGCTAACAGCCCCACAAATGGTGAGATCGTGACCTGAGTCAGATACTTAACTGACTAAGCAACCCAGGTGCCCCCAACAAACTTTTCTTATGAAACGCTTCTTACCTTTATGAATATTTTGGTTACTTCTCCTTTGCTGATTTCTTTTCTTTGCCCCCTCCCCTATCTTCTAAATGTGGAGGTTCCCCCATGCTCCAGCTTCAACTTTATATAATCCTATTCTCTTTTCCAAGCTTTAATCCCCTATCTCCAATCCATACTGAGTATTTTAACCTAAAATACAACACTTCTAAAAGTAAACTCATCTTCCTCCTAAAAGCAATTGCCTCAAGTGCTCTAATACCAAGCATTTGAGTTTATATAATAGGTACTCAAAAAACATTATAAACATTTATCAAATGACTTAATAAATCACTGTGGTAGATATCTTATTTTTGCTTGATCATCACTCATTCTCTGGAATAGATGAGAAAAACTAAGGAAGTATAGTCAAAATAAATTGAAAGCCAGCTTTTAGACAATGAGGTTATTTTTTAAATGTTTATTGATTTATTTTGAGACAGAGTTAGAGTGTGAGCAGGGGGAGGGACAGAGAGAGAGAGGGAAAGAGAGAATCCCAAGCAGGCTCCACACTGTCAGCACAGAGCCCAACTCAAGGATTAATCCCATGAAACCTGAGATCATGACCCGAGCTGAAATCAAGAGTTGGTCTCTTAACTGACTGAGCCACCCAAGAGCCCTGAGAATGAAATAGTTTAATGCTCAGGCAAAGTAAGAAAAGATTTGTATGATGGAGGTACTTTCCCAATTTATATTTTATGAAATTATCACTCAGAAAAGAAACCTTATTTATAATGTAATAATAGTATGAAATGAGAAAAGAGGGTGCCTGGGTGGCTCAGTCAATTGAGCAACCAACTCTTGATTTGGGCTCAGGTCATTAGGTTCTGTGCTACGCATGGAGCCCACTTAAGATTCTCTCTCTCTCTCTGTTTCCCTCCCCCTCCGGCCCTCTTCCTGGCTCATGCGCTCTCGCTCTCTCTCTCTCTCTCTCTCTCTCTCTCTCTCTCTTTTGAATTGAATTGAATTGAATTGAAAAAAAAAGAGTGAAATGGGAAAAAAAGATATTATGGTTTATGTGTTTCATTTATAAACTCTTCACAGAAAGATATTACAAGAAGTTTGGTTAGAGATCCCAAGAATTAGGGTAGCTGAGTCCTTTCCATCCCACCCCCCAGGCTCCCGTATGAGGGAACATCCTACACTGGCCATTTTAGTTCATTGCACCAATGCTTCAATTCCTGATTGCTTGGTAAGACCAAAGCAGGTGTATGCTATGAGACCTATGCCCAGCCCCAGTATAAATGAATACCTAGGGGGAGAGAAGAGGGAACAGGCATCTGTACTTCAGGGAATAAACTGAATGAATTCCAAACCACAGTACTTGGACTGTAGTCCTGAAACCATATTATCAGTATAATTGGAGAAGTCAAATTACGGTTTAGTTTCTTATCACAGCTGTTACTTCCTTGTGAGATGAACACATGGCCATGACCAAGCTGGAGAGACCTCACAGTAGACTGAAGCTCTTGTACAAGCAGATAGTCAGAATCTGCCATCTCTACATATAAACATCCACATATTTCCAGTCTTTTTTACCCCTCCTTACACTACCATCTCTCAATTCCCAGCCTCACCAAAGGAAACACAAAAGCACATTGCAGGGAAAATTTTTTTGTATTTTTTAATGTTTATTTATTTTTGAGAGAGAGAGAGAGAGAGAGCAGGGGAGGGGCAGAGAAAGAGGGAGACAGGGATGTGAAGTGGGCTCCAGGCTCTGCACTGTCAGCATGATGCGGGGCTGGAAGTTATGAACCGCGATATCGTGACCTGAGCCAAAGGTGGATGCTTAACAGGCTAAGCCAAACAGGTGCCCCTACTTTATTTTTTGTAATGCTTATTAATTTTGAGAGAGAGAGAGAGAGAAGAGTACAAGGCGGGGAAGGGCAGAGAGAGAGAAGGTGAAAGAGAAAATCCCAGGACAGGCTCTGTACTGTCAGCATGAGCCTGACACAGGGCTTGAACTCAGGAACTGTGAGATCATGACGTGAGCCAAAATCAAGAGTCTGTCACATAGCTGACTGAGCCACCCAGGTGCCCCGCAGGGAATTTACTTTAGAAGCCCAGTGAGATTATAAATTCTTTGTAGGTTTATAGAATTTAAGATTATTTTATATTTCCCAACTGTCTAATTATATGTTTTTGCATATTTAGATTAATAATTCAACAAATATTCATTAAATATTTTCATGTATTCCCAATAAATTTCTCAATTAGGAAAATATTTAGAATGAAAATGTATAGGGGGGAGGGGGGAGGGGGGTAGACAGGTGGTGGTGATGGTGGAGGGCACTTGAGGGGAAGAGCACTGGGTGTTGTATGGAAAACAATTTGACAATAAAATATTATGGAAAAAAATAAAAATAAAAATATTTGGAAGTTACTTTGCTGAAAATAAATATTTTAGAAAATACATTGTTAATGGAAAAAAAAAAGAATGACAATGTATAATTATGCAAACTGTAATTGAGGCCTGAATATTTGGTCAAGACTATATGTTAGTTTATACGTCATGTCCTTTATAAACAAAGAATTGAAGATAATCTAAATGTTCAGAAAAAGAAAATGGCTTACATTTTAATATGTCCATACATTTAGAATAGTATTGAGTCTTTTAATGATGTTTATGTATGTGCGTGTGTATGTCCATGTATCTTTATAGTCACAATCACCTATAGAATTTCTCAAAACCACAGATCACTGAAATTGAAGGGAGAGGATGGATATGAATGAAACAAAGATTGGGCCATGAGATAATTATTGTTGAAATTAGATGATGAGTACATGGGTGTTAATTATACTGTTACTTCTACTGTACACATGTTTGAAATTTTCTATAATAAAAAAGGTTAAAAACAAGCCTTTTGAACTTCACTCCATGTTTCTTGAACCAAAGTCATAGGGGACAGGATGCAGGAATCTCTTTTATCGGTTTCCCTAGGTGATTCTGAAGATCAGACAACAGATCTGGAAACATCTGAAAATTGGGATGGTGGCAGTGGGGCGGTGTATATCACCCAAGAGAAGAAAATCATTGATTTTTAAATGAATGTGAGAGTAGGAAATAAACTCCCAAGCTTATAAGTTGTGTTCTAGATCATCATGAAAAATTCTTAAAGACTCCATTCTTTTTTTTTTTTTTAATGTTTGTTTAATTTTGAGAGAGAGGGAGAGACAGATTGTGGGGGTTGGGGACAGGAGAGAGGCAGAGAGAGGAGACACAGAATCTGAAGCAGGCTCCAGACTTCGAGCTGTCAGTACAGATCCCAATGCGGGACTCAAACACTGGAACTATGAGATCATGACCTGAGCCAAAGTCAGACTGGACACTTAACCAACTGAGCCACCCATGTGCCCCTTAAAGACTCCATTCATAATATCATACTCTTTATTTTATACATAATACCATCAGACAAAGACATCTAAATACGAGATTATGTTTCTTAAGATGGTTGTGAGATGCATATCAATATTTTAAAATTAAAGTCAGTATAAAAACAATAAAAATAATAAAATGAAATAAAATTAAAGCAGGTATATACAATAACACATTGTTAATGAAAAATACAAAAATGTACCATAATAACCAAAACCTAAATAGATATGGAACATGCTACTCTTAAGAGCAGTATAAAAGTTAAGCAAAAATATATTTTAATAGCTTTATTGGGGTTGTAATTGACACACGATACACTGTACATATTTAAAGCTTGCAATTTGGTAACTCTTGATGTGATGTATGTATATAGTCATGAAACCATCACCACAGTCAAGACAGTAAACATATGCAATTATTCCTCTAAGTTCCCTATTGTCCTTTGTAACACTTTCCCCCCATCCCTCCTCAACCCTCAACTCTCCATGTAACTACTGATCTGCTCTCTGTCACTATATTAGCCCGCTAGGCCTACTATAATAAAATACCATGGACTAGGGGCTAGAACAGCAGAAATTTATTTTATCATGGTTCTGGAGGCTAGAAGTCTGAGATCAAAGTATCTTTAGAGTTCATTTCTTTTGGGACCTTTACCTGTGGTTTGTAGGCACTTGTCTCCTCACTGTGACTTCTCAAGGTGAACTTCCCCCTCTAGCCATCAGAGTAGAAATTTCCTTCTAGGACAACAGTTAGATTAGATTAGGGCCCATCCTGGTGACTTCATTTTAACTTAATTACCTCTTTTAAAGACCTTATCTCCAAACCCAGTTGTATTCTGAGGTTCTAGGGGTTAGAACTTCAACAAATGAGTTTGGGGGGTGTGCAATCAGTTTATACAGTCATTGTATATTAGTTTGCATTTCCTAGAGGTTTATATGAGTGGAACTCTTTCAATATGAACTCTTTTTTGCCTGATTTCATTCACCCACCATAATTACTTTGAGATTGATCCATTCATGTATAAATAGTTCATTTCTTTTTATTCCTGAGTAATAAATATTTCATTGTCTGGACCCACTACATATTGCTTATCCATTTACCTGTTGGACATTGGGTTATTTCCAGTTTGGGCAATTAAAAAGAAATCTACTATGAACTCTTCATTTCTCTGAGGCAAATTACTCAGGAGTATAGCTGGGTCATATGTTATGTATGTGTATAAACTTCCTAAAAAATTGCGTGACATATTGTGATTTATAATAAGAAATATATATTTGGTCCTTGTCTCTCTCAGTACCTGGCACAAAGCTAAAACCCTTGGAATTTCCTAAGTGAAAAGAGTGATAAAGGCATCTTTGTTAATGATATGGCTTTTGGAAAGCCATTTTTATTTTATTTTTTAATTTTTTAATGTTTGTTTATTTATTTGAGAGAGAGAAAGAGACAGAGCCAAGTGGGTTAGGGAGAGAGAGGGAGACACAGACTGTAGGTTCTGAGCTGTCAGCACAGAGCCAGACACAGGGCTTGAACTCATGAACTGTGAGATCATGACCTGAGCTGACGTTGGACGCTTAACCAACTCAGCCACCCAGGTGGAAGGCCCTTTCTAAAGGAACCAACCACAATGGAGGGTTTGAACTTTTAGTCCCACTGGACTTCTGGAGAGGTGAGATAGGCTGAAGATTGAGTTCAATCACCAATAGCTAATGATTTAATCAATCACAGGTAATGAAGCCTCCTTAAAATCTCCAAAGCAGATTGCTTGGAGAGCTTCTGGGTTTGTTAGCATGTGTAGACTTGGGAAGAGAGAGTGGAGTGCTCAGAGCATGGAAGATTCATGCCTCTTTTTCTATACCTTGCTTCACCCATCTCTCCTATCTGGCTGTTCTTCAGTCAACCCTTTATAATAAACTGGCAATTTAGTAATTAAAATGTTTCCTGAATTCTGTGAGCAACTCTAGCAAATTAATCAAACTCAGGGAGAGGACTCCTTAGAACCTCCCAATCTGTAGCAGATTGGTCAGAAGTACCGGTGACAGCTGGTCTTGTGATTGTGTCAGAAGCAGGGTGGGCAGGTGGGAAACAGTCTCGTAGGACTGAGCCCTTTACTTTTGGAATTGATGCTATCTTCATGTAGGTAGTATCAGAATTCAGTTGACTTACAGGACACCCAGCTGGTGTCAGGGAATTGCTTGGAGATGTTTTTCAAAATGGACATCAGAACTGGTGCCAGAATCAGACTGCCAAACTGTTTTCCAAGTGGATTGTTTCATTTTGCATTCCTACCAGCAGTATGTAAGAATTCCATTTCCTCCACATCCTCACCAACACTTGGTATGGTCAGACATTTTAATTTTACCCATTCTAATAGGTAAGCAGTAGCATCTCACTGTGATTTTTCTAAGTTTATTTTTTCTTTTAGTAATTTCTATACCCAGGGTGGGGCTAGAACTTATGACCCCAAATCAAGAGTTGCATGCTCTTCTGACTGAGCCAGCCAGGTGCCCTTCACTGGGATTTAATATGAATTTTCCTAATGAATAATGATGTTGAGTATCCTTAAGTATGCTTTTGAGTTATTGGTGCATCTTTTTTGGTTGAATGATTGTTCAAATATGGGGGGTCCTTTAAGTGTTGTTGGATGGGATCTGAGGAGCATTTGGCTTCACATCCCCACTACAAGTCAAGACTTTTCTGAGTTTTGTACCCAATGTCCCAAGAACTAGAAGGCTTTCCAGTCTGACTGGTGAGATTCAGAACTGTTCCAGGCCCTGTGTACACACTGGGCATTGTTCCCTCTAATCTTCTCAGAGAGTTCTTTCCTTGATATTGGGTAGTGCCCTGCTATCTGTGCATTGGTAAGATGGGACTCCCCAAATCTACCACAGTTCTTTCTCTGTGTAGCCCTCTCCTCTTCCGTAACCTGTCCAGTGAATGGTAGCAGTCTTGGTCTTTCCAGAGTCTATGCCTCATCTCCTCAACTCAGAGAGAGAGTCCCCGGGCTTTGCCTGAGCTCCCTCTCCTTAGACCACGGCCTGAAACCTCTCTCAAGACATTATCCTAGGATAATCATAGAACTCACATCATCTGTTTCCCATCGCTCAGTGATTACTGTCTTTTATTGTCTAATGTCCAGTGACTTAAAAACCATTGTTTCATATGCTTTATCTAGATTTTTGGTCATTTTAGGAAGAGAGGGAAATAAAATTCCTTTTATTCTATCTTGTCTCTAAGCTGAAGTCTGAAGTAATAATCTGAAAACAAATTCAGAAAAATGCAATGAGTATTTTTATTTTTAGGGATGTTTTGGTTTGGGCCACAAAATAAATTCAGATTTCCCTGAGTTTTGACTCCAGTATTGCTGCACTATCTTGGCTCCTACTGAAGACAGTCTGATCTCAATCATCTCTGCATCTTTATCTGTCATGTCCTCTTGAGGCATCCAATCTTCCCTTTAGAAATGCCCTGTATCTTCTTTCCACCATGTGGCAATGGACAATCACAAACTGATATATACAAAGATTATTTTTCATAAACATTCTACGTTTGAGAAGCTCTTTGCCTCATTACTTTCATATATTGATCCATGTTTGTCAATCGGTTTATGTGAATACACTATCATCTGAAGATATGTTCAGGAAATCTCTGGATTGACCTAATTCACATGATATACAAATATAGTGGTAGTATGAGAAGAAAGAGTTTAAACAAAAGTTGACAATAGAGTTGCAAATGGAGAGAAAAGATTTTCTAAATATGTATTTGGGATACATACCAAAGGCACATTTTTACTTTGAAAAAACAAAATGGAATCCTCCAGAAGACTTTAAGATTTAATAAACAAGTTTAGCAAGGTTGTAGGATACAAGATCAATGCAAAAATCAATTTAAAAAATTTTAAGGTTTATTTTTGAGAGACAGAGACAGAGACAGAGTGCAAGGTGGGGAGAGGCAGAGAGACAGGGAGACACAGAACCTAAAGCAGGCTCCAGGCTCTAAACTGTCAGCAGAGCCTGACACGGGGCTTGAACTCACAAACCAGGAGGTCATGACCTGAGCCAAAGTAGGATGCTTAACCGACTGAGCCACCCAGGTGCCCCAAGTATAGAAATCAATTTTCTTCTACACACTACCAGTAAACAACCTAAAACTGACATTAGGAAAACAATTCTATTTACAACATCAAAAAGAAGCAAATCCTAATGTCCATTAAATGATGAATAAGTAAATAAAATATCGTATTATCCTTTTATGTGATATTCTTTACTAATAAAAATGAAAGTACTGATGTATACCACTAAATGAATGAACCTTAAAAACATTATACTAAGTGAAGGAAATCTGTCACAGAAATCTGTCACAGAAATCCAATTCCATTCATCTGAAATGTCCAGAACAGGAAAATCCATAGAGACAGAAAGTAGATGTATGGTTGCTACTGGCTACAGGATAGAAAGAATGGGGAGTGAGTGCTAGTAAGTATAATTTTGGAGGGGAGATGAAGATGTTCTAAAATTAGATCAGGCCAGTGTTACACATACCTATGACTATGATATTGTACACTTTCAAAGGGTGAATTTTATGACACTTCAATAGAGCTTTTATAAAAAATAAATCAAATGAAGTATAAGTATATAAGATAAACTTTAAAAGCTAAAAATGAATGTATTTTTTTAGTATTTGCCTTCAGGTCTACTACAAGGTTCAGTTTTATAAAGTGAATAATATTTTCTTGTGCCCAATCTACTGTTTTGAGTCAATTCAATTAGTGTTGGTTTCATTTTCCTCAATTAGCAAAAACAATTAAAATACTTAGACTATTTACTTTGGTAGTATAAGCTTGTCTGGTATTAGTCTTCTGGGTTTCATATCTGTAGTTTTACTAATAAAAAATGTGGTCCTCTAATGATCCATTTTTATAAAACCCTGATCCACTAAGATGTAAAACTGGAAAATAGAGTATTAAGAAAAATAACACACAGAATGCCAGTAGCAAGGTATGAACATTCTACCTTTTATATCTTTATACATTAATATGTTTTCTTTCCACATTTTCCCTCCTTATAGTAAACACATTCTAGGGAAGAAGTTACTTCTCTGCCACTCCTCAGAAGAAAATGAACAAGGCATTTCCCTTAACTGTGCAAAGACTGATGACTAACCTATAAGGGTATTGACCTGAGCATGGGTTTTAACCAGCCATCAGTATCTGTTGTGAAAGAAATTAAAGAATAGGACATTGATACGTGTGACTATATTTAAAAAGGATGTGGCAGAGAGCACGTGAGGATAGGTGAGATAGGACAATGACACAGAAAGAAGAAGCCTAGTGCCCAAGAAGTACCAGACCAACAGACTGAGGATTCCTGTGAGGCCTTACTGGCCAGCCAGTCCCCAGCCTTAACAAAGATAAACTGACACCCAGAGGTTTCACTCAATGGTTTCAGTCTTGTTAAGGTCTGAGGAGGCACTTGGACACTTTGCAGAGTAATGAGGGTGCTGAACTAAGAAAAAGTCATAATCTCTCCTTTGCTGTGACATGTAGTAATGGCCATTTTCCCTCTTACTCAAATATGAAAAGACAAAACAAAAAGGAAGGAAAACATTCTTTTCTTTAATGCTTTTTTTTTCCTTTTTTTGAGAGAGTAGGGAACAGAGAATCTGAAGCAGGCTCTGTGCTGACAGCAGCAAGCCGAACATGAAGCTGGAAGTCACAAACCATGAGACCATGACCTGAGCCAAAGTCAGATGCTCAACCAACTGGGCCATCCAGTTGCGGTGGAAGAAAAAATTTCTTAAATGTAGCCCCTTAGCTAGCTCACTGGACTGATTATTTCTCTATTGTCTCTCAATCCCATATTGACCTTTTATAGCTTCTCTAGGAACACCACCATTGGGACTTTGCTGTTTACATTTCCCAGACTCCTTTGCCAGCTGGTGTTAAATTCTGCCAATTCTAGAGCAAGATTAGAAGTGGGAGGAGGAAGGAGGAGATTTTTTTCTTGTTTTTTTTTTTTTTTTTTTTTTGCTCTTTCTGCCTGTGTTGGCCTAGCTTCACTCAGCAGCCCAAGCTCCATGGCCCCACTAGAGGTAACCAGGGAGCAAGCACTTCTAGGGGCCTGATCCCCAGTTCCAAAGAGTCCCTTCCTCCAGGAGCTGAACGGTAACCCTGAGAATTCCCCTTTCATTTCCTCGGACCTAGATGTAGCTGTTGCTTCTGCTGTTAGTTCTGGGTTATCTTCTTGCTCCGTTCTTGATTTTTCAGTTCTACAACCTGTCCTTACTGTAAAACCTCCCTGTTAAAATACCCACTGTTTTTCTTTTTTCTTCTATTTTTTTAAATTTTCTGCACTGGACTCTGATGATTTAATTATGGCTCTAAAATGTAGGGACATCCACCTCTTCCTTTATAAAGGGAAGACTGAACCAAAAAGGAAGAAAAATTGGTAAGTTTTGCTCTTTAGTTCAATCTTTATCATCTTTTCAACTAAAATTTTTAATTCATCTCAATTTGAATATGTCATACTTGTTTTTCAACCTGCTTACATATCACCTATAAAGCCTCTTATACAGTGAATGAATTTCCATCTAAAATAAACATTTGAGGGCGCCTGGGTGGCTCAGCCAGCTAAGTGTCTGACTCTTGATTTTGGCTCAGGTCATGATTTCATGGTTTGTAGGATTGAGCCCTGAATCAGGCTCTGTGCTGACAGAGTGGAGCCTGCTTGGGATTCTCTCTCTCCCTCTCTCTCTGCCTCTCCTCTGCTTATGCACACATGTTCTCTCTCTCTCTCAAAAGAAATAAACATTTAAAAAATAAAATAAATATTTGAATTTCTTCTTTTTTTAGAGTATGTAGCACATTTTTATAAAAACACAAACCTACTTTAGAGGTAATTTCCGCTACACCTGAACAGCTGACAGTCACCTAGTAACATATTTCAATGCCACCTCTCAGATCAAAGAGACTGCCGAATTTCTGTCGTCAGTCATCTACTCTGTGCCATAAAAACTCTTCAAATGGCAATATTTTCAACTCTTCCTTCTACATTTTTAAGTAGTGTCCTTCCACCTGTAGAATTTGCAGAGCCTCCTGGATACTATATGACCCGGTCCTCCTCTGGTTAAGTTGTATTTAAGTATAGCAGAATAAGGCTGATGGAAGGTATTCTTCAAGATGAGTATTTAAGAAAATCTCACAAATACTTTGTACCAGTTACTAATTTATTGCGTCTCAGGTCCAAACCTACCTTTTATTGCCTGTTCTGGAATAAATGACTCTCTCTTTCCTCCTCAGGCTTTGCCAGTAGAGGGCTTTGCAGCACGCTAGAGGAGAAAGGGGCTTCTCTTCCTGGTGGCTCTCCCCTCCAGCCGTGGCCAGCAGCACTCCGAACAGATAACAGACAGCTCCTTCCCAGCAGCAGCTTTTCATGGCGCCTCATGGGTGACTTTGTGGCTAAGTGCTGGTGGCAAGGTATTTCTCCATAAACAGCTTCCTCCAGCACTCCAGGAAGTAGATTTCCAGCAAGTTTCACCACTGTGGCACCTTAGCAAACTTCGCGATCCAGTGGGATCAGGCCATGCTATCTATATCCAGTGAAGTCTGGATGTCACAGCCCTCTGGGTGGCGGCTGCTCCCCAAACCTGCTACTCATGTATCCTTTAGCATCTTCTCTACCTCTTACTGGTTAATCCTTCTTTACTCTAATCCTCTGTTATAGTTAATAATTATTTTTTTAAGTTTGTTTTTGAGAGAGACAGAGCACAACCAAGGAAGGGCAGAGAGGGGGAGAGAATGCGAAGCAAACTCCGCCAGCATGGAGCTCGACATGGCGCTTGAACATATTGTGAGATCTCAATCTGAGCTGAAACCAAGGATGGTAAGCTTAACTGACTGAGCCACCCAGGAACCCCTAGTTAATAATTCTTTATATTGACCTTTCCCGGTTCAAATTACTATGTTGTTTATCTCTCCTGATTGGACCCTGATAATACACACCTATTTGCTATATTTTGCCTCATTCTATCTGTTACCAATACAAAACTAAGCAAATATCAGGCATCTTCTATGACCAATGATGAATTAACATTAATAAGTATAAATGTTTATTAGGCAGGCAAGTTAAGTTTTTAAAAGGTTTGTTCATGTTGGTGTAGGTTTTTAGCCTTTGTTCTACCCTATTCCTGCTTCAATTAGACAATTAGAGACTGCACTGAGATACTACCTCGAGCTTATCAGAGTGGCTAAAATGAACAAATCAGGAGACTATAGATGCTGGCGAGGATGTGGAGAAACAGGCATCCTCCCACACTGTTGGTGGGAATGTAAACTGGTGCAGCTGCTCTGGAAAACAGTGTGAAGGTTCCTCAGAAAATTAACAAAAGAACTCCCCTATGACCCAGCAATAAATAGCACTGCTAGGAATTTACCCAGAGGATACAAGAGTGCTGATGCAAAGGGGCACATGTACCTTAATGTTCATAGCAGCATTTTCAACAATAGTCAAATCATGGAAAGAGCCTAAATGTCCATCAACTGATGAATGGATCAGGAAGATGTGGTTTATATATACAATGGAATACTACATGGCAATGAGAAAGAATGAAATCTGTTGGGAGCTATTTGAACTCACCGGTAGAGTGAAAATTCCTGGTGAGGGTACAGCAAGTTTGCACGGTCTCTTGCCCCCAGATAGCTCCTAAAATCGACCCTCTTGAAACTTTTCATTTCTTGTTGGGCACCAAACCTCAGAGTGCTTTCCTAATTAGTGTCAGGAGTAGCCTGTCCCCCTGCCCTGTCCCTAAGGCGTGATTGCACCTGGTCAGGGAAAAGATGAGTAAATAAACTAGATACACCCTAATGCAACATACAATTTTCCCCTAAGCAATTAACTGATAACTGACCACCTTTGGGGCCTGAATGCCTTTGTGAAAGTCACTACTGCAATAAAATGTATCAATCATCTTTGGGATTGTGAGAGCAGGCATTATGTCTCCTGAGAATCTGTTTTTCTGGGAACTTTCTCCTAGAGTTATAAACAGCCTAATGACCCTTACTCATAAAAAAACTGACCTTAACTAAACAATACTGTTTGCCTCTTGATTCAAGGTTGCTTCCTTAAGGCTAGACCTGAGGTTTTGTAAAAATACCTATGACACCATGAGTGCCTGTAGCTAAGTTTTTTATGACAATCGTTACTACTAGAATTGTAACTTCTGCAGGACCCGTGTCCTGGAAAATTGTAAAACTTATCTATGAGAAATCATCTACTGCTCTTTTTGGTTCTTGTACCCTTTGCCATAAATAAAGCTTGAGAACCAGACAGGGCAGAGATGCCTGCCAGAATGGTAGAGACACCTGCCAGGTGGGTAGGGGTGCCTGTCTGGTGATCAGAATGAAACTCAAGGCTCTCTCACTCTCTCTGGCCTACACCGTCCTCCTTTAGGGGGACCCTGGACCGGCAGGAGCTGGACTCTGGCAGATATCTGGCCATTTGTGGCAGCATGGATGGAACTCGAGGGTGCCATGCTAAGTGAAAGAAGTCAGGCAGAGAAGGACAGACACCATATGTTTTTACTCATATGTGGAACAGGAGAAACTTAACAGAGAACCATGGGGAAGGGGAAGGGGAAAAATAGTTAAAGGGAGGGATGGAGGCAAACCATAAGAGACTCTTAAATACTGAGAACAAACAGGGTTGATGGGGGTGGGGGAGAGGGGAAATGGGTGATGGGCATGGAGGAGGGCAGTTGTTGGGAAAAAAAAACCCTAAAAGTCAGCATTAGTGTTGCAGATCAATTGTTCTGTCTGTCCTGTACTTTGTCCTCTAATTTTGGAAAAGCAGCCATTCTTTTGTAGGCGGTCTGCTCCTCTCCCACTCACTTCCACTCTTCTAAATGTATGATTTTATTAGAAGTTGCCCATAACACTCATAGTTACAGGATTGGACACAGGACTAAGTCTAGCCAGTTGGAGATTTTGCTTAGGATGTTTTTTGTTTGGAAGTTAAAGAAGCAAGCCATTTCCTGTCTGGTCAGCCTGAGGAGATGTGAACTTGGACCTGGTGGTAACTATAGTTCCAGCTTTGTAGAAAACATCAGTCTACGAAAATAGAGTTAACATGGCATGGGGGCTGGGGAGTGGGGAGAAGCAACAATGGGAGGAAAGAGGAAAAAAAATTGTTGGAGTTAGAGTGCTCTAACCAGTTAGATGGTAAACTTTACATCTGTTACAGTTACAGGGCAGGCATGTGATCTGCTGATCAATTGACAGATGGAAATCCTATGGGGCTACAAATGTGGTTACCTGTTTCCCTTTTGGGGTCTTGTTTGTCTATTATAGCAAATAACAATAACAATAGCCTTTATCTACTAAGCCTCTGATATATTTAAAGAACTATATTTTATACACATTATTTAATTATAACACTATAAAATATTGTTTCCATTTTAAATAAAAGAATACCGAAGTTAAATTAACATGACAGAATTTGAATCAAAGTTTAACTGACTCCAAGGATCATCTACCAAGCTATGCTGGTTCACCTATAACGTTTATACATTATATTTTAAAAAGAAAACCTCTGGGGGCTCCTGGCTTGATCAGTCAGTGAAGCATGTGACTCTTGATATCAGGATTGTAGTTTTGAGCCCCTCGTTGGGTGGCGACATTGCTTAAAAAATAAAATCTTAAAAAAAATGATAGTTCTTAACAGTAGTTTTGGTATCATGAATATATGAATTTAAAAATAAAAGGAAGACCTCCGAAGGTATATTGTATGTACTTTTCTCTTTAGCTATATGGGATGGTTTAGGAAGAATAATTAGGTGGAGTCCAAGGGTACCAAATAATCATTATTAAAGATTGGGCACATAAATACATTTTTTTCCTTAGAAGTTCTGAATGTACTCGATATGGAGACAGATCTTCTTTACCTGCCTGGTTATTGATATACATACAGGGGGATGCGGCCAGCTGTAGGAATGGCTCTCTCAGTCTGATTTGCCTCTGATATTGCTCTGTTTTGCAGTGAGGAGAAGCCCTGGATGCAGTCTTAAATTACAACCAATGACCATTTAAAGCTAGTTTTATGTTTCTGAGAAAAATATAAAACAGATACATAGAAGTAGGCTTGGTAGTTGGTTTTGTCTCAATATCCCCTGACCAGAGCACCCAAATATGTCAAACGATTAATCACAAACATAAGCAATCTTATTGGTAAGAATGTGGTAACTGCAAGGGACTTTAATTCTTTACTTACAGCAATGGATAGATCATCTAGACAGAAAATCAATAATGAAACAATGGCCCTGAATGATACACTGGACCAGAGGGACTTGACAGATATACTTAGAGCTTTTCATCCTAAAGCAGCAGAATATACATTCTTCTTGAGTGCACATGGAACATTGTCCAAGCTAGGTCACATACTGGATCACAAAACGACTTTCAATAAATATAAAGGAATTGATACCATACCATGTACGCTTTCAGATCACAATGCTATGAAACTTGAAATCAACCACAGGAAGAAGTTTGAAAAATTTCCAAATGCATGGAGGTTAAAGAGCATTCTTCTAAAGAATGAATGGGTCAACCAGGCAATTAAAGGAGATATCAAAAAATATATGGAAACAAATGAAAATGAAAATACAACAATCCAAACCCTCTGGGATGCAGCAAAGGCAGTCCTAAGAGGAAAATACATTGCAATCTAGGTCTATCTCAAGGAACAAGAAAAATCCCAAATACAAAATCTAACAGCACACCTAAAGAAACTAGAAGCAGAGCAGCAAGAACACCCCAAACCAAGCAGAAGAAGAGAAATAATAAAGAACAGGGCAGAAATAAACAATATAGAATTTTTAAAAAAAGTAGAGTAGATCAATGATACTAAGAGTTGGTTTTTTGAAAAAATAAACAAAATTGATAAACCCTTAGCCAGACTTCTCAAAAAGAAAAGAGAGAGGATCCAAATAGATAAAATCATGAATTAAAACATATTTATCATAACCAATCCCTCAGAAACACAAGCAATTATCAGAGAATACTATGAAAAATTATATGCCAACAAACTGGACAGCCTGAAAGAAATGGACAAACTCCTAGACACCCACACACTACCAAAACTCAAACAGGAAGAAATAGAAAATTTGAACAGACTCATAACTAGTGAAGAAATTGAACCAGTTACCAAAAATCTCCCAAAAAATAAGAGTCTTGGGCCAGATGGCTTCCCATGGGAATTCTACAAGATGTTGAAAGCAGAATTAATACCTATCCTTCTCAAGCTCTTCCAAAAAATACAAATAGAAGGAAAACTTCTGGACTCATTATATGAGGCCAGCATTACCTTGATTCCCAAACCTAACAGAGACCCCACAATAAAGGAGAATTACAGGCCAATATCCCTGATGAACACGGATGCAAAAATTCTCAACAAGATACCAGCAAATAAAATTCAAAAATGAATTATTCACCATGATCGATTCATAGTGATTCATTCCCGGGATGTAGGGCTGGTTCAATATTTGCAAATCACTCAATGTGATACATCACATTAACAAAAGAAAGGATATGAACCATATGATCCTGTCAACAGATGCAGAAGGAGCATTTGACAAAATACAGCATCTTTTCTTAATAAAAACCCTCAAGAAAGTTGAGATACAAGGAACATACCTAAACATCATAAAATTCATCTATGAAAAGTCCACAGCTAATATCATCCTCAATGGGAAAAAAATCTAAGATCTTTACCCCTGAGATAAGGAACATGACAGTATGTCCACTTTCACCACTGTTGTTCAACATAGTGTTGGAAGTCCTAAAATCAGCAAATGGGCAAAGAAGTCAAACTTTCACTTTTCACAGACAACATAATACTCTATAGGGAAAACCCAAAAGACCACCAAAAAACTACTAGAACTGATCCATGAATTCAGTAAAGTCTCAGGGCACAAAATCAATGTACATCAATCGGATGCATTTCTATACACCAATAATGAAGCAACAGAAAGAGAAATCAAGAAATCAATACCATTTACAGTTGCACCAAGAACAATAACATACCTAGGAATAAACTTCACGAAAGATGTAAAAGATCTGTATGCTGAAAAATATAGAAAACTTATGAAGAAAATTGAAGAGGACACAAAGAAATGGAAAAACATTCCATACTCATGGATTGGAGAAATAAGTATTGTTAAAATGTCAATACTGGGGTACCTGCATGGCTCAGTGGGCTAAGCGATCTACTTCAGCTTAGGTCATGATCTTGCAGCTTGTGGGTTTGAACCCTGTGTCAGGCTCTGTGCTGACAGCTCAGAGCCTAGAGCCTGCTTCAGATTCTGTGTCTCCCCTTCTCTCTGCCCCTCCCCAGCTCATGCTCTGTCTCTCACTGTTTCTCAATAATAAATAAATGTTTAAAAAAAGTCAATACTACCCAAAGCTGTCCATACATTAAATCCAATCCCAATCATAATTGCACTGGCATTCTTCTCAAAGCTAGAACAGACAATCCTAAAATTTGTATGGAACCACAAAAGACCCCGAATAGCCAAAGTAATACTGAAGAAGAAAACCAAAGCAGGAGGCATCACAGTCCCAGACTTTAGCCTTTACTACAAAGCTGTAATCATCAAGGCAATGTGGTATTGGCACAAAAACAGACACACAAATGTTTGGACCCACAAATGTATGGCCAACTAATCTTTGATAAAACAGGAAAGAATATCCAATCGAAAAAGACAGTCTTTTTAGCAAATGGTGCTGGGAGAACTGGGCAGTAACAGGCAGAAGAATGAACTAGACCACTTTCTTACACCATACACAAAATAAACTCAAAATGGATGAAAGACCTAAATGTGAGACAGGAAACCATCAAAATCCTAGAGGAGAAAGCAGGCAACAACCTCTTTGACCTTAACTGCAGCAATTTCTTACTCAACACATCTCCAAAGACAAGGGAATTAAAAACAAAAATGAACTATTGGGACCTCATCACTGCAAAGGAAGCAATCAACAAAACCAAAAGGCAACTGACAGAATGGGAAAAGATATTTGCAAATGACATATGGGATAAAGGGTTAGTATCCAAAGTCTATAAAGAACTTACCAAACTCAACATCTGAAAAACAAATAATCCAGTGAAGAAATGAGCAGAAGACATGAATAGACACTTTTCCAAAGAAGACATCCAAATGGCCAACAGACACATGAAAACTCATCATCAGGAAAATACAAATCAAAACTATGAGGAGATACCACCTCACACCGGTCAGAGTGGCTAATATGAACAACCCAGGAAACTATGGATGCTGGTGAGGATGTGGAGAAACAGAAACCATATTGTGCTGTTAGTGAGAATGCAAACTGGTGCAGCTGCTCTAGAAAACAGTGTGGTGGTTCCTCAAAAAATTAAAAATAGAACTACCCTACAACCCAGAAATAGCACTGCTAGGAATTTATCCAAGGGATATAGGAGTGCTAATTCATAGGGGCAATGTACCCCAATGTTTATAGCAGCACTTTCAACTATAGCCAAATTATGGAAAGAGCCTAAATACCCATCAACTGATGAATGGATAAGAAGATGTGGTTGATATATACAATGGAATTCTACTTGGCAATGAGAAAGAATGAAATCATGCTATTTGCAGCAGCGTGGATGGAACTGGAAGGTATTATACTGAGTGAAATAAGTCAGTCAGAGAAGGACAGATATCATATGTTTTCATTCATATGTGGATCTTAAAAAACTTAACAGAAGACCATGGGGAAGAGAAGGGGAAAAAATAATTACAAATAGAGCGGCGGGGAGGCAAACCATAAGAGAGTCTTAAATACAGAGAACAAACTGAGGGTGGATGAGGAGGTGTTGGAGAGGGGGAAATGAGTGATGGGCACTGAGGAGGGCACTTGCTGGGATGAGCACTGGGTATTGTATATAAGTGGTGAACCATGGGAATTTACCCCAAAAACCAAGAGCACTTTACACACTGTATGTTAGCCTATTTGACAATAAGTTATATTAAAAAATAAAAATAATAATATCCCCTGACCAAATTGCCTTCTCTTCTTTTTGTTTACATTTTGTTTGGAAAAATTAAAAGGAAATTATTTCCATTTTTATATCAAATGAGGCTTATACATTAAGAAGAGATACACAGAGCAGCATTTTCTCAATACTTACCCCATCTTGGAGTGTGGGATTATTAGACTTTAGGTCACAAGTCAAAATTTTAATTTTAAAGGGTTTTGTTGTTGTTGTTAGTTGACTCAACTAATTCCTTTTATTCCTAAGATACTTTGAACAATTATCCATAAAAATGTACTGGCTGGAGTTTTCATTGCTTTTTTTGTTTCATGTTTGTTTATTTTTGAGAGAGGAAGCGAGAGAGAGAGACAGAGTGTGAGTGGGGGAGGAGCAGAGAGAGGGAGACACAGAATCAAAAGCAGCCTCTGAGCTCTGAGCTGTCAACACAGCCTAACTTGGGGCTTGAACTCACAAGCCTCACAAGCCACAAGATCATGACCTGAGCCAAAGTCAGAGGCTCAACTGACTAAGCTACCCAGGCCCCCCCCCATTGCTGGAATTTTTTTAAAAAAATTTTAAAATTTTGCAAATGACATATCGGATAAAGCGTCCAGCTTCCACTCAGGTCATGATCTCATGTGGGCCATTTGGATGTCTTCTTTGGAAGCTAGCTGAGCTAGCTGTCAACACAGAGCCTGACGTGGGGCTCTGACCCTCTCCTCCTCGTGCTGTCTCTCTCTGTCTCTCAAAAATAAATAAAAAACATTAAAAATTTTTTTAAAAAGGACTATTTCTTATGTAAAGAAAGTAATTGCAATTCATTTGCTGTAGTTCACATTTCATCTCTACAGCTGTTCTCGGAAAGAAGCTTGAAAAGATTTGTGGGGCTGTGTTGACTACTTGCAGTCAGATAATGTTTTAGTAACTGTTTTTATGATGTGAAAACAGATAAAAGAAAAGCAAAACATTTGTTATATCAGTCAAGTGTTTGTTCTCAAGTATGGTAAACAACTGATCTGTGTTATTATCACACAATATAGCGAGTTTTGCTTTTATTTTTCTCTCTGTTCTAATAGAAATTACAAGTCTTACAGAATTCAAACGCTAATTTTGTACCAATAAAGAAACAGCAAGGATAAACAAAAATCTTTACTCTGAAGGGCTTTGTAAAGTTGGACCAATTAAGTTAGGCTTCATTTAATGTTGAATTTGAGTTTAGAATCAACACTATGAAGGAGATACTAGTAAAAGCTTAGGGGCGCCTGGGTGGCTCAGTTGGTTAAGCTTCCGACTTCAGCTTAGGTCAGATCTCACGTTCGTGGGTTCGAGCCCCGTGTCAGGCTTTGTGCTGACCGCTAGCTCAGAGCCTGGAGCCTGTTTCAGATTCTGTGTCTCCCTCTCTCTCTGACCCTCCCCCTCTCATGCTCTGTCCCTTCTGTATCAAAAAAAAAAAAAAAAAAAAGCTTAAAGTCTCTAGATTTTTGTTTTAAATCCTTCCGTGGGTTTGGCCCACGTGCAGAAGACAGTTAATCAGCAGAGGGCACATATTCACAAATAGACTGCTCCGTGCTGCAAACAAATACATTTACAGCCAATCAAATCCTTTTGACAAATGAGCAGATTTTCACATACGGACCCCAAGTGATAGAACACATGTAAATACCTCTCTAATGTGTTTTTAAAATATTTAAATAATTTAAATTTAAATAAATTTAAAATATTTATTTATTTAAGTAATCTCTGCACCCAACATGGGGATCAAGTTCACAACCTTGAGATCAAGAGTTGCAGGCTCCAACAACTGAGCCAGCTAGGTGCCCCCCTCTTTGATGTTTTTGAAAGGCAGAGGGACTTTTTTTTCCTGTGATTAGTAACACTGAGGATTGTGTATATGTTTACTTCTGCCCTGCTTTTCAATAGCTCAGTTGAATTATTTTTTTCGGATTACTACTAAAATGAAAAAGAAAATTAGATAAATAAACATGTTTCTGTCCTTGGAAAATACTGCTTATTACAATCTTAACTCTTAATAGTGTAAAGAAAATCAAGGACCATGCCAGAAAATAGCAAAATTCTTTGCTTAGAGGGGCTAAAAATTAAGTGTAAACCCATAACTGCCCCATTCCCACCTTACCCTCTCTCCATGTTCTTCTAGTAAAGAAAACAAGTTAGAGACGCTTTCTTAAAAGCCAGAAGGAAAAACTAAAGACAATTTCAGAGAGCGGATACACCTCCCAAATGCACCGTAAGAAAACGCCTAAATCGAACAGTCCCCAGGAACATGATGTCGTGTGTATACCACTGTTTGCCTATGTAAATTTTTCTTTTCGCTTTCCTATTTAAAACATGGAGTGGGCAGAGTGTTTTAATCCAGAGTTTTTCCTGTTGTAACCTAGGAACAATAATTTGAGGCTTCTAAGTAGGTAAGTGTCACCATGGAGACAAAAAGAAATCTCTCTGAGATATCCTTCTGCCTGGAACTTATCACTAAAAAAAGGATGTGAAGCTCAAAGTATATTCAGATCAACCCAGGGACTGAACCTTTGGTCTACACTAGCCCTAAAAATGGATTTTTAAATGTCCAGATACATTGTTAGTTGGTATATAAAATATAACCTCTGTGGGGTTCTAACTCTATGGGGTAAAACCTCTATGGGGAATGATTTGCACATAATCATCATACATACTCTTTGACCCAGCATGTCTTCTGGGAAGAATTTATCCTATAGATATATAGAATTTACCCTGCAGATATATATAGCATATACATATATACTAAGTAATGAGTACATGAGGTTATGTGTTGTAGTAACATTATTTGCAATAGCAAATGCCTGGAAACAACCTAAATTGCTAATCATAGGACACTGGTTAAAATAAAGTATGCAATACTCAGCAGCCATATTGATATATAATGATATATATACAAGATATACTGTGAAGCAAAAACGAACAAGTGTAGTAATAAGCAAAGTATGTAGTATACTACTATTTGTGTTCAAAAGTGGGATTATATTTGTATTTGTTTGTATGTGGAAAATATATCTCTGGATGGATTCCCCAGAAAGCACTAATACTTGTTGTCTTATGAGGAATGGAACTGGGTACTGGAGGGGGGCGAAAGTCCTTTCACTGCATAGTTTTTATACCTTTTGAATTTTGAACCTTGTAAATGTACTATTTAAAAACCAAATATAGTTTAATATCACAGTATTGTGTACTGACCCACAGAAGTTTCATTGGTTCTACTCACATTTAGGAATGTCCTATCATCTCTGTCTTTTACCTTGTATAAAAAGGTTTTCTAACATGGAAAAAGAGTGCCTGGAAAATGTATTAAAATAGTAACAGCTAACTATACATAGGCTATGTGCCAAAGGGACTATACTCAACTCTTCACATATGTTTTCTCACTTAATTTTTTTCATTGCCCACCACCCCTCCCAAACTTCTTGCTTAATATTCACAACTCCATGAGACAGCTACTATTCTTATCTTCATGTTATAGAGGAGGACACTGATGTAACACAGCCAGGCTCCACACCAAGTCTTACTGATTCAAAGGCTTGGCTTTAATCACTCTGCCATACTGTTAATCTTTTCTCCTTTCAGTATACTTGATTTTTTCAAAGATCTTTGGCTGTACATCAGCTCACTAAAATAGCTAAGTTAAAAAAAAGTATAGGCATTATTTGGCAACAGGTTAACTTATTTGATCAGTAAAAACAAACAAACAAACAAACAAACAAACAAACAAAACATTATTCCAGAAAAGAGGCCAGATATGTTGGCTACACTCTTACATGAAAATGCAGTGTAATCTTAAAGCCATCTGGTCAGAATCCTGTCATTAAATATCGCTTGTGATTGAATAGGAACCTTTGACAAGAGTATAATTAACTGTCAAAAACAACACAGACAAAAACAAGCAAATAAAACAAAACTTTTCCTTGGTGGCTAAATATCAAGAGCCAGATGTGAAAACATCAGTTAGCGTGGGCTTGTGCAAATTTAAAATTTCTTAGGCTGACTCGGACTTAAATCTTTTGTAGCTCCAGTTTCACTTAGCATTGGCAGTATTCAACTTCAGTTTTCAAGGATGAAGGTGTTTGAAAAGCATCATAAGCCTTCAAATGTTTTGTTCCAAACAATGCCGATTAATTAAATATAAACAAATCTGTAACTTCTGGATTATTTGAAATTTCACATGCAATTTTAGGATGAAAAACTAAAAATGCCTGGAAGAATAGATTTAGGCCTTGGTCAAGTTTAGGAAATAGACTTCTTTGGGTGGGTTTGTGGAATTTTGTCCATCAAAAGATTACCTACATTTAGTGTGGAAATCAAGAGACTAAAATTTTAAAAGATCATTACTTTATTCCATTACAAGAAAAATACTCAGCAATATTTATGTAAATAACAAGACTATCTTACAGTAAAGTGCTTTATAGTTTATAAAAAGACAAAGCTTTTTTATATTGTATAAAATTAATAACTGTGAATTTAAAAGATGCTTACAATCGTATTTCAAGTATTTAAATGATTTTAATGTCTTTTAATTTTATTTTTAAACAAATTTTAAATGTTTGCATTTTTAAAGTAATCTCCATACCAACATGGGGCTCCAATTCACAACCTCGAGTTCAAGAGCTGCGTGCTCTACTGACTGAGTCACGCCATGCGCCCTAATATCTTTTTTACAAACTCCTCCTTACTTCCCCAAGAGTTTGAGGTAGTTTTTAATGAAATATACATATTACTTCCAACAATGCATCATAAGTTTCCAGGCAAGAAAACAGAAACTACTCAAGGTCTTTCACAAGAGCGGATTTAATTTAGAGAACTAAATGGTTCACAAACAAATGACAGAAACTCTGAGAAGGCAAGCATAGGGCACTGAGGCGACACAGGGACTAGCAACACAGGGCGCTCCCACTGCCCCGAGAGCAGGAGGACAGCCAGAGGGGGCAGATTTACTAAAGTCCAGGAAAGGGGCCAGCTTCGGATACCTGTTCACATGCAACAGGGACAGGATGGCCTGACACCAAGAATGTGACATAACCACTTCCACAGGTGCTGCCTGAGCTGAATTATGAATAATGTACCTTCTCTCCTCCTGTACACCCATCTTCTACCATTGCCTTTCATTGGCTGAACCTAGCTGGAAGTCAGGGGAAGAGCAACTGAGAGACAGTGGATTTGAGGTCTGGCCTCTTTGTAGCCATTCCTACCCTTAGAGCAACTTTGATTCTGCCTAACATGAGGCAACTATCCATTCTGCAAACAAAGATACTGACATTTTCTTCCCAGCAAGGGGGTGGCGGGGGAGGGAGGGACACAAACCTTATCAGTTACGGTGTCCTTCTCAAGGTTTTCCAGATGATAAGCAATAGTCCCTGGATGTGACTAGTCGACCCTGGTCCTGGTCACCTATGAACTCAATTGTAAAGTTAAGCACTACTGGTGCTCTTTCAACATAGAAGGAAAGAGAAAGGGGAAAATCTGAAGCAAAAAACAACTTGGTAGATACATACACATACATGTGTGTGTGTGTGTATGTGTGTGTGTGTGTGTGTGTATTTTTTTTTAAAAAAAAAGCCTATCTCAGGATGACCTACTTGCACTCTTCAGAATTATTATGTTCCTCATGGAGTTTTGCTTATATGTATTACATCTATTGATATTTATCATATTAAAATTTAAATGTGAGAAATAAAAAAACAAAAAGAGCATAGCTGCTGTGTTCCTTATTTCTCTAACTATTGCAAGGGTGAGGGTGATAATTATTACTTCCTTTACCTCCCATTCTAGAATTCTTTTGTCCTCATCCAGCACCATGATTAATTGTGATTTTTTACCTGATTAGGTGACTACAACCTTTATTCTAAAACACCTGAGCCCATAATAATTCAACTTAAATTTTTTTCTTTTTTTTGGTAATTACTATAACCACATGGGGCTCAAACTCAAGACCCCAAGATCATGAGTCGCAGGCTTTTCTGACTTCACCCAAATGCCCTGATCCAGCTTTTGTTGGGTTATTTTTTTATTAGCACAAAAAGCTATCTTCTCCTGGATCAGACTCTGTAATTCTCCTCCTGGGACAAGCTGACATCTGACTCCAGTTATGGGCCTAGGAGCAATGATAGATGAAGCATAGGAGAGATTGGTAATCAAGCCATGTAAGATGGCTCTCCCTCATTCCAGCAGACCTGGGATACCCTGTCTTTGGAAGAGGCTTGAGAACAAGGTCCCAGGTCCTATTTAGCCTTGAATCTGAACTGCAGAACTGCAGCCAGATGCTGGATTTGTTTTCCATCCTAGACTGGACAATGTGTGCCTCTCAGGCCCAGGCTGTTCTCACAATTGGCCTCCTCTGCCTATTTTGAGTACACCTTATCTGTACTCTGGGATTCATGCAGGGTCATTTCTAATCACCTCTAGTGATATCTACAGTCAATGGACCCGCCTCATTGTCCCAGTGGTTGAAACAGAGCATTGACAGAGAAGGTATGAAGTGTAGAGGTCAAATTTGTGGATAAGAATCAGTGGGGGAGGGAGTAGGAGGTGAAGGTTAACTTGCATAGGACTGGCCCCCGTTCAGAATGGTCTTCCAGAAAAAGAATTGACTTTATGCAAAGTTCCATAGAAGCTGATTACAGCTCAGTGCATAAAGCCAGTGACCAATACAATTGTTGGACCAATGCTCCTCCATCTTGATTGTAGCAGGGAATGGAATCCTGCTCCCCCAAAGGTGAATGTTACCATCCTGTCATGCAACAGCTTACCACATCATATAGCTTCAAAAACTTCACTCCCTATTTCATGTCAGGAGATGAAAGGGCAGTTCTGAACTGGGTAGTACAGAGCTAGAACCAAGTTCCTGCCCTGTTGCATTGCTATTGTGTACCAGCTGTGATCACACCTAGTGGTATGCTTGAGGGAGCTGGTGTTAACCCTCATACATGCAGCTTAAAAGCCTCAAAGCCCAAGGGCTGGGGTTCCTCTGTACACTGATTCATGCAGACGTCTCTGCACTGTCCCCAGAATGTATGGGCAATGGGACTTCCGTGTCCATAAGTCTTCTACTATGAATATAGCTTTATATATGTACCGCATGGTCATTTTGCCTTGTTTGCTCAACACCCAACTTGAGGCCTCTGTTCTGATTTACATATTATTTGGTTATAGTTATTTCTCAAGTATTTTTTTCCAGATTGAATACAGGAGTGATATATTCTTTGAATCTCCAATTATAATTTTCCTTCCCAGTTGGCCAATTCATTTAGTTTTTTTAAAAATCTATGCAAAGTATCCCAGAGTTTCAGTTCTTGTTATAATAATATATAGATGTTATCCTACTAATCTCTAGCTTCTAACATTACAGATTTGCTGTAAGATGGAAGTCTGTCTTCTCTGTAAGTGAATTTTTTTTTCTGACTGAAAGCCTTTATGATTTCTCAATCTCCTTAGAGTCTCAAGTTTACCAGAATATGCCTAGGAATGTATCTTTTCTTATTAAAACCATATGGAATTCAGTGAGCCTTTTTGGACTGCATATCTTTCTGCTCTGCTTAATTATTTTCTTTTTTAAAATTATTTTTTAATTATTGTTTTGTTCTGCTATGGCATGACTGTTATTCATATGTCGAATATGAATATGAGTCCAGGTCTTCTGGACTTATCCTTCAAATCTCTTATCATTTCCTTAATGATTTCCATTTCTCTGTATTTTTATTCTAAGCTTTTGTTCTAAGATCACTTGATCTTCAGGCCAGAAATTTCAGCCTCAACTTTAAACATCTTTTCTTTCTTGTTGATGTTGTTGTTGTTGTTACTGTTGTTTTAAGTTTATTTATTTATTTTGAGAAGAGAGAGCACATGAGCAGGGGAGGAGCAGAGAGAGAGAGAAAGAGAGAGAAAGAAAGAATTCCAAGCCATTCTACACCATTGGTGCCGAGCCTGATGTAGGGCTCCATCCCACAAACCATGAGATTATGACCTGAGCTGAGATCAAGAGTCAGTCACTTAACTGACTGAGCCACCCAGGTGCCCCTAAACATCTTTTCTTTTCTTTGAATTAGTATACTAAATACCTAATCCATTTATGTGTTCACAAAACTTTTTTAAAGTTTCCATTATACTTTTAATTCTCTTCCTTAAGCTGCCTTTTAATAAGGAACTGTTCTGAGTATTCTTTTTATTTATCCTTGCACTGGCTGCTAGACCCAGAATACTGACCTTCCTCTCAGGGGTTTGTCTATCTTTGAGAACCCACTTTCCACAGAACTATGGCTTTCAGATGCTAACATTGGTATTTTCTAGCACAGGTCCTCAGGTTCTCATCTGGCTCAGAAGGTAGAGAGGCCATCAGCAGCTCCCTCCCAACCGTTATTGGTCCCACTTCTTCCCCCTTTCCTATATCCATGCCCTTGTAACTGCAGCAGCTTCCCCTTCTAGATGGGACTTTCTGCCTCAGGACTTTATACTGGCCTTGGCCATGTGACTTGATTTGAGCAATGGGATATTTGCAGACAGAGGCCTGAAAAAGTATGGGCATATTTCTAGTCACTGGTTTCTTTGCCTCTACCATGGGGACACTTGGGGCTAACCTGTGGAAAGGAAGGACATATGGAGAAGAGCTGTGTCATCCAACTGCCCCTCCAGTGACTTCCCATCTCATTTTCCCCCCCCTATCTTTTTTGGGTGTCCAGAAAGTCTGAAACATAAACCAAATGCTATCAAGGACATCTTCCATCTGTAAAAAATAAAATAATAGGAATAAGGTTTTCTATTTACATTTCCAGGTTTCACAGGCATTTTTGTAGAACAAACGCCAAAGTCCTTACACTGACCTACTGGAGGCCATGTATGAGCTCCTCTGCCTCCACCTCTCAGATCTCCTCTTTGCCTTCCTGCTCATTCTGCTCCAGATACACTGGCTTCCTAGCTGTTCTCCCTCAAGCACACTCTCTTGCCATAGGGCCCGTGCCTGTATCTGCAATGCCCTTCAGCGTTATCCAGATGGCCATTTGCTTGGCTTACTCTCTCAGTTCCTTCTCATCTCCTCAAAGGTCATCTTCCCTCATGACCCAGCTTACCCCCTTCCATACTGTCTCTTCTCCTTTTCTGTTGTAGTTTTCTTTACAGCACCTATCACAATCTAACAGACTCCATCTTTCACTTTCTTATTTCGTTTTTTCCCTTCCTCACTAGATTGTCAATTCTGGGAGGGCAGAGATTTTTGTCTGTTTTGTTCACTACTGTATCTCTAATACCTAGATAGTACTTAATAAATACTTACTGAATTGAATAAAGCAATCAATATTTTAAAACATTACCTTTGACATAGAGCCAAGTGCTTATTTTATTTATTGTAATAGAACAAGCATTCTGTTAATCTAAGTTATATCATGACTTATAAGTTCAAATGAAGACTAATGGGGGCTCGAGAGAGATTGTGGTTTTATTATTTATTTATTTATTAAGTAGGCTCTATGCCCAATGTGGGGCTTGAACTCATGACCCTCAGACTAAAGAATCATATGCGCCACTGACTGAGCCAGCCAGGCACCACAGAGATAGTGGTTTTAGGTACAATTTATTTAATTTGTTAAATATCTATTATAATTTCACTCATAGTAGCTTCTCATAGTGGTAGATCTGATGTGATTTTTTAAAATAAACTTGAATATTCAAATAGTTTTTTGCTGTGAAATGAAGGGGCTAATTATATCTCAGCAAAAGCCTTAAAAATTCCTAAACACAATGTATTTCAAATAGGGAATGAATTCAACTCTTTCATCAAATCAGATTGTTTACACACGCACACATTTTTTCTAGTTAATGGTGAGACATGCTTATTTATGATAGGATGTTTATAAAATATCCAAACAAAAATAAATCAAACCAGAATCCCCCTTTTTCCATTTAATTCTACATGTTAGTGTTCTTCATAAATGTGATTAAATTGTGACATACTCATCTATACGGATTGGCTATACTTATTTCCTTGTCATAGGATTTGTAAGCTGTTTCCCATTTTTCTGTATTATGAATCAGGCTTTGATGGTCATCCTTATGTATCATTCTTTGAATGTATCTCTGGCATATATATTTTGAATGGAGTCTTGGACATAGAACTTAATACAATAAATTAAAGAATACGAAGGTTTAAGAATTTCTTGCTACTGGTTGTCATATTAGTTTCCAGAAACAGTGCATCAATTTTTTTATTTCCATCAACAGTGTATTAATGCATCTCAGCCCTCTATACCAGCATTGGATTTTTTTTTTTTTTTGGTGGTAAAATATACATGCCATAACATTGGCCATTTTAACCATTTTAAAGTATACAATTCTGTGGCATTAAATATACTTAATTATTGTACAGCCATCACTACTATCCATTTCCAGAACAGTTCCATCTTCCCAAACTAAAGCTCTACCCACTAAACACTAACTCCCTCTTTCCCTTCTCTGCGACCACCGGCAACCTCCATTCTCCTCTTAGGAATTTAATGACTTCAAGAACCTCCTATAAATGGGATAATACAAGATTTGCCCTTTTGCAACTGGCTCATTTCACTTAGTGTAATGTCTTCAAGGTTCATTTATGTTGTGGCATGTGTCAGAATTTTCTTCTTTTTAAAATAGAATAATATTCCATTACGTATCCACCATATTCTGTTTACCCATTCATCTGTTGTTAGATACTTGGGTTGTTTCCACATTTGGTTTATTGAATTAAAAATAAAAATTTTCCCATGTATCTTTTAAAATTTTTTAAATGTTTTGTTTGTTTTTGAGAGAGAGAGAGAGAGTATGAGCAGGGGAGGGGCAGAGAGAGAGAGGAAACACAGAATCTGAAGTAGGCTCCAGGCTGTTAGCATAGAACCCAAATGGGGCTTGAACTCACAAACAGTGAGATCATGACCTGAGCCCAAGTTTGATGCTCAACTGACTGAGCCACCCACCCTCCAATGTATCTCTAACTGTATTTATTTGATTTGTTATAATGCACATGACACACATAAACACAGACAGACGCATTTTTTGGTCCTGATTAGTTATTTGTATTTTCATTTTGCTTACACTGGATTTTTGGGCAAAAGCTTCATTGGCTTTAGTAGGTATTATATGGAATCAATATAGGAATATGTTAAGCTAAGAACATCTCATTTATGTTTGTATCCAAAGTGAAAAGTTTTAATAGTTTTTTTGTTTTGTTTTTTGCAATTTGCCTCAACTGCCTTTAGATGGCATTAGATCCTTGGGCATGTGCTGTGGAGAGTCTTGGATATTACATGTATCTGTGTATGTTTTGACAGCTTGATGGATTTAAAGTCTGATCCAAATGTTATTTGGGGCCTGGTATGCAGGATAAATCAATATAGAAGCTGGGCATCTTGAGACTTCTTTCAGTATGCAGGCTATATTCTGATTAAGTTCTATCTTCCTATTATTCCTACAGCAAATATTTGCCAGGTCTTTGCCTGGGATTAGATTGTTTTAGAACAAAAATCTTAAAAATGTTTTGAAGTTCACTGTGAGGTCCTGAGCAAAATGCAGACTATCTTCTCTTCCACACATGGTAAAAGTTTGGATTGAAAGGGGTTTCTTCTGTAAGAATAAGGAATCCATTACACGCATTTTTCTGAATCAGCACTTCAGACATCAGAATTTAAAGTTCTGTTTGCCATAATGGAAGTTTAAACCAGATACTTAGCAGTGAAGGATGTGGTGAATTGCCATCTCCGTGATTCTGATATTTGGATTTTGGTGTGAAGCAATGATGTTGTATTCTTTTTTTTTTTTTTTTTTTTGCTACTGCACTCAGAGCTACTTTTTTTTTTTCTTTTTTAATTCTTAAGCTGCTTTGAACCCTTTAAAAGATGCTTTACTCTCAGGAAAAGGAAACCTAACTGTAGTCCATTTCACTTTGTTGTCATGGGTTTGACTGGTGGTTGGGAGGTCGAAGGGTCAGCCCAGGGTCTCAGTGTTGGTGACTCAGTGGCTAGCCGTCCCTAAACAGCATTGGAATCAGCTGGCTCCAAGATTTTGTTTTGTCTAGCCACTAGACCACATTGTCTTCCAAATGAAACCAAAGTGCTGCTGAAAGCCGGAAGGAAGCTTTTCCACTCATTTGATGGTTTGCACAAAGACTTCTTTTAAGGCAAGGATGGGAACTATAAGAATAGTCTTTTCCACAAAGGAGTAATTTGGATCATCTCTACCTTTTCTGAGGGAAGGGGAATCATCTCTACCTTTCGAAACGTTAGCTTTTTCTTCAGTAAATTCTTTCTGGAAAATCTGTGCCTGATTGTATAGATATTACACATCTATAATTCTTTTAAAATTTTTTAATGATTATTCATTTTTGAGAGACAGACAGAGACAGAATGTAAGTGAAGTGTTATAGGTCAACTCATGGAATGTAACTCGATAACGAACATTGTGACCTAAAGTTTAACTTATTTTTCAAGATTCTGTTAAGCAACCCGTCCCCCTTACTGAGAGCTGGCCAACGCAAAGTCCAAGGTTAAAGTCCCCTAGTCACTGCCTCATGGTATCTTAGGTGTCTAACTATGATTGGTCATTTTAAAAGGACAAAGAACTTTAAAATGATAGGTTCCCACCAAAACTAGCATCTGTGTATTACAATGTAATTGGCTAGCTACCATGGAATGTTGTGGATTGTAATTGGTTAACTAAATAATGACGTATTCTGTCCATATAATCTCACTACCGCCTTTGTTCAGGGCCATTCTCTGCACTTTTCTCCTTAAGATCAGGGGATCATGTTTGGCCTGGCCGTAAAAAAAAAAAATCATGTCTCGCTTCTATTCTGCATTTGATGGTCTTTTTGACATCACCCTGCAACAGGGGAAAGTTAGAGAGAGAGACACACACAGAATCCATAGCAGGCTCCAGGCTCCCAGCTGTCAGCACAGAGCCTAATGCAGGGCTTAAATTCACGAACCATGAGATCATGACCTGAGCTGACTTCAGATGCTTAACTGACTGAGCCACCTAGGTGCCCCAACACTTTGAACCCTTTTAAAGAAAAAAAAAATGTCCATCTTGTATAGGGTGGAGAACTAACAAATTTTGAAACTTGTTATGTGCCAGTGAACCTACATTTGTTATTTCAAATAATATTTATAATAACCCACAATAATTTCACAATAAACACAAATTTCTTCATTTTATTGGTACAGAACAAGATGTTCAGAGAAATTTAAAAAAAACTTGCTCAAGTTCATACTAAAAAATGACAAAACCAAGATCATGGTCCATTCCCATTGAATATAGGTAAAAATTAGAACAATTTACTTAAGTTTGAGACATATTTGGTTACCTATCCCAAAATTACATTTTTGAATCTTTGTAATATTCCATAACTTTTCTTTCCTTAGTAGTCTCAGATTATAATACATGTATTTTAGATGTATTTCACAATTTTCCTTTTATAGTTATATATCAGCAGCATTTGATACTTTTTCCACTAAATTTGTAATGAGTCTATGGAGGAGTTCGAGGAATGTAGGGCTCATCAAGGAAAAAGATGACCAAGTGAGGCACTAACACACAGGGTTTACTGGGGGCACTAGAACAGGATTGTGTTAGAAAAGGACTCTCCCAAGGAGACCATTCGGAGGCTTCCCACAGGGGCCACTACCCTGAGGGAGAGAGAGGCAAAGGAACTCTCATGAGAGAGAGGGATCAGAAAGACCCTTACATGGAGTTTCTGGGTGAGAGACTGTAGCAGAATTCTCGCACAGAGAGACAGAACACCAAAGCTTTTCTTTCCAGGAAGCAGCTTTATTCATCATGCTGGCAAGGGCTCAGTGGGTCCCTACCCAAAAAACGGAACCCTCGGTGCAGCGGGATGTAGCCTTTTATGCAATTTCTACTTCTTTATCTCCCATATATGGTGACATATAGTCTGATTGGACACAGTCCAAGTTACAGAGCCGTTCAGAGCTAGTATATGTGTATAGCAGTTGATGGGGCCACATTGCCTTCCTTTGTTCTGAGGAGGCCCCCACCACATTCCTTAGGGAGGGGCTTTACCACAAGAGGTCTCTTTGGGTAACATCAGCTGGGACCTTATCTGTAAGGCCCTGTCTTAAGCGGTATGCAAACTAGGCAGGCACTAAGTAGCAAAAATTTAAGTAGTCCCAATGCCCAAATGAGGCTTGAACTCAGCCCTCAGATTGAGAGTCGCATGCTCTACTGACTGAGCCAGCCAGGTGCCCCTAAATGGCCAAACTTTTGATTGGGCTATTTTTAAAACAATAGGATGTGTGAAAATTTGAGTTTGGTGCCAGAGGACTGTTGACCTTATAAATCTCAATCTGCAATTAGGAAATAAGAAACCTAGGAGCCAATATGTAAAGACAATCTTTGGCTTATATATATAAGTCTATCTCAAGGCATTTAATTGTCCTGAGAACAGAGAATAGCTTTTGATCATAGAAAGTACCTGATCTAACTAAACTAATAGTTTATGTGTTCAATATTACCCCTATGGTTTTAATTTACCTATACTTGTATATAGAATGAACATTATTTATGGTAAGGGATGTAAGTAGCACTACTTTCAAATACAATTTTATTCCCAAGAATCATATGATTATTTCTTATTAGCACATATTTTGGTATCACTTTGTAACATATTCAAATATCTCTGCCTTCACCTAGAACCACCCAAGGTTTATGTTAAATTGCTTCTTATTCATGTGTGTATAAACTATATAAACGTTGATGAAAAGTCCAATGGAACTCTAAACTCCCTTTCCATCTTGTAGATACATATGTATTCATCCTTAGTTTGAGAGCAATTCTGATATGCAAAGTTACCAGTGTCATTGCAACTTAAAAAAATATTTGCAACAGATCTATAAACAGTTTGGCTTCTCCTGTCTTGCCTCCTGGCCCTGGCATTGCTGGCTGCTTCCGCCAGCCTCTTGTGCTAGGTTTATTCAGGCTCTGTCTCTGTGCTCCCAACCTGCAGGAGACACATTTCCCTTCCCTAAGAGACTTACTTGCTAAGCTTTGCATTGAGATCTTGTTGCAGGCGTGGGTCATGCAACTTCAGTGCTCTCTACTCTCAAGAATTCTGTGAAGGAGGGGTGTCTGGTTGGCTCAGGTCAGTTAAGCGTCTGACTCTTGATTTTGGTTCAGACCAGAATCTCATAAAACATGAGATTGAGCCCTGAGTCAGGCTCTGCACTGATAGCTTAGGACCCTGCTTGGGATTCTCTCTCTCGCCTTTCTGTTTCCCTTTCTCTATGTCCCTCTTCAACTTGTGCACTCTCTCTCAAAATAGGAAAATAAACATAAACATATTAATAATAATAATGAAAAAGAATTTCAAGAAGGAAATCTCTTCTCAAATGAATCTCTAAGCTCTTAGTGGATACTGCTTGCCTTACCAGCTTATCTCCAGAGCGATGTGCCTAGTTTCTCTCTTTGACTCCGTAGGCACTTACTCAAGTGGTTTCAATTCTAAGGCCCCATCAGACACTCCAAGGTTACCAGAAACATCCTATTTGCCATCCTACTATTACCTATTTAGTAGACTGTTGGCTAGAATAAAAGAATCTACTTAGGAAGAATGTGAGAAAGGGGACTAATATTTGTTGAATATGTACTAAATGGTAGGTACATTACATGATTATCACATTTGCTCTTCATGAAAACCCTAACAAGTAGGTATCATTTTATCCCTTTTAATTATTGACCAAACTAAAACTAGGAGGCGTTACCTACCATAAAAGCAATAATTCAAATTCAGGTCTGTTTGCCTTTGAAATATGGGCATCAAAATTATTAGCACCTAAAAGTATATATTAATAAGCATTTATTTTTCCAAATAATTTTAAGATAGAAATAGAATTAAACCTATTAGAGATTGAGAAATATCTGAGAAAGGCAACAAAATTTATAGAATAATTCACTTTTCCATTTATAATGCTGATTTTTTTGGACAATCTTAAGCCAGTCATTATTTTTAAGAAAACTTATAGATCACACAAGTATAAAAAGAAGGATGATTTGGTACAACAATGGTTGCACTAGGTGGTTTCTTACTATTGGTGAGCATTTTGTTTAGTACAGTTGATCCTAACAGTGCCTTTTACTTCCTTTATATAAAAAAAACATACAAATATATTCACTGAAAACCATAAATTATAAAGCCGTATGTTTCGTTCTGTCTCCATTTTCAAGCTGCTTTATTCAGATATAATTGACATGTTTTATGTCAATTTTAGGTGTATTTTAACATGTACACTTTGATAAGTTTTAACATATCTCTATAAATGTGAACTCATTACCACAATCAAGATAGTGAGAATATATATCACCATCAAAAGTTTCTTTAAGCACCTTGATGATCTCTCTTTTGCCTCTCCTCTCCCACCCAGACAATCATGGATCTGCTTTCTGTCGCTATAGATTAGTTTACATTTTCTAGAGTTTTAAGAAAATAGAAACATTTGGTGTTCACTCTTTTTGTTTGGCTTCTCTCAGCATTTTATTCATCCGTGTTGTTGCTTTTTTTTTAATCAATAATTCATTCCTTTCTATTATTGTGCAGTATCTCATTGTGTGGATATGGTACAATGTGTTCTTACCCATTCACCTGTTGATGGATGTTTGGATTGCTTCCCCCTTTTTTTTTTTTTAAAAAAAAACCTATGAACATCTATGTACAAGTGTTTGTATAGACATATGCTTTTATTTCTTTTTGGTAAATACCTAAGAGTGGAATGACTGGAACCTAGGGCAGGTGTATGTTAGCTCTTTAAGAAACTGTCAATCTGTTTTCCAAAGTAACTGTACCATTTTATATTCTACCATCAGTGTGTGAAAGTTCCAGTCTTTGAGTCCTGACCATACTTAATATGGTCTTTTTTTTTCTTAGCTTTTTGGAACTTATTTATTATTTTGAGAAAGAGAGAGCACAAGCAGAGGAGGGGCAGAGAGACAGAGAGACAGAATCCCAAGCCAGCTTGCACCATTAACACAGAGCTGAATCCGTGGCTCAAACTCACAAACTATGAAATCAAGAGTTGGATGCTTAGCTGACTGAGCCACCCAGGCACCCCAGTCTTTTTAATTTTAATGATTCCTATAGATGCATGTAGTATCTCATTGTGGTTTTGTTTTTTTAATTGAAGTATAGTTGACATACAATTATATATAGTTTCGGGTATACAACATAGTGATTTGACATTTATATGCATCCTATGACTTACATATTTTATTACTGGACCTCCTCTTCACCTTTTTTGCCCATCCTCCAATTCCTTCTCTCTGGTAACCACCAGTGTGTTCTCTATATTTATGAATCTATTTCTGTTTTCATTTGTTTGTTTGCTTTGTTTTTTATATTCCACATTTAAGTAAAATCCTATGGTATTTGCCTTTCTCTGATTTGTTTCACTTAGCATTATATGTTATAGGTCCATCCATGTTGTTGCAATTATTGTGGGTATTTTTACGTTTATTTATCTACTTTGAGAGAAAGAGCATGGGGTGGGGGCAGAGAGGGAGAGAGAGAGAAGGGAAAGAGGATCCCAAGCAGGCTCTGCACTGTTAGTGCAGAGGCCGATGCAGGGCTTAGACTCACAAACCCTGAGATCATGACCTGAGCTGAAATCAAGAGTCACTTCACTGAGTGAGCCACCCAGGCGCCCCGCAATCACTGTGGTTTTACTTTCCATTTTTCTAATGGTTAACACTGTCAAGCCTCTTTTCATGTGCTTATTTGCTATCCATTCTGTTTAAATCTTTTGCTCACTAAGAAAAAAAAAGTAGTCCCTTTAAAGAAAAAAAAAGTAAAAAGGAATAACATAAGATTGATTAGTATATACAAAAAAAAAAAAAAAAAGATCTGGAGGCCCATTCCCTAAACCAATTAAGTAGACATCTGTGGATATTAGAATTAAAGGAAAATTTAAATTTAAAAGTTATGTATTTCTTAAATGTTTGAATTTTTGTTTTTGCAATGAGCATGCATTCAATTTCTTATCAGAAAAAAATTTTTCTTGCACATGAAATCAAGACAATTTTTACAGATCTGATGATTTGGTGAAGAAGGTCCAGCGAAACATTTTGGAATACTGGGAACTGAATTATATATAGCAACTGCTGCCTCCTCTCGAAGTGCATTCTAAGATGCTCCCTGGGAACAGAACATCTGGGGACTTCTGGGGGAAGGAGCGCAGTGTTAGAGGGTGTTCTGCTGTGCACAGGTGACAGGGATGGGGAGGGGGAGGCTGAGCCAAGCTCTGGAAAGACAGGCAAGCTTTGGAGAGAGATAAGAGGATGTGAAGGCTGCCTGTGGGGAAAAACTTTGGGGAAGAGGGGTCAAAGCAAGGGAACTTAGGGGAGATTCTTCTGTGGAAGAGGGATATAAACCTCTTCTCCATCTTCCCAGGAAGACATCTTTAGGATAAATATAATTCATTAATTTTTTTTGAGCTCACTGTGTGCTTTCTGGAGATCTCCAAGTTGGAATAGAGAGAACAGGGAGGGGCCAAGGAGTCTTTAGGGCGTTCAGGTTACAGAAGCTGTTATATATTAGTTTCCCATATGATAGTATGGGAAGAAGTGGCGAAAGAAGAGAGAAATATAGAGCAAGTAGAAAATTTAGTCTTTTTTTATTAAAAATTTTTTTAAAATTAATGTTTCTTTCTTTATTTTTTTGAGAGACAGAGAGAGCATGAGCAGGGGAGGGTCAGAGAGAGAGGGAGATACAGAATCTAAAGGAGGCTCCAGGCTCTGAGCTGTCAGCACAGAGCCTGACGTGGGACTTGAACCCACGAACCCATGACCTGAGCCGAAGTTGGACACTTAACCAACTGAGCTACCCAGGTGCCCCCAAAATTTAGTCTTAAATCACTTCAGTTTTTGTAATTTAAAAAATACTTTTAGAGATTTTGTTTAAGAAGAGTATTAGGTTTACAACAATACTCAAAGGAGCTATGGAGATTTTCCATATATCTCCTGTCTCCACACATGCATAATTTTATGAACATCATTCATCAGAATTATATATATATAGTCAGGGCTGAAGCTACACTGACTTATCAGTCTCATTCCAAATCACCCAAATTCCATGGTTTACTTTAGAGTTCACTCATGGAGTTGTACATTCTATGGGTTTGAACAAACATATAATGAAATATATCTATCATTAAACTATCATACAGAGTATTTTCACTGACTAAAAATCCTCTCTGTCCTGCCTATTCATTTCTCCCTTCACCCACCCGTTGCCAACCCATGAAAAATGTTACTGTCTCCATAGCTTTGCCATTCCCAGAATCTCATAGAGTTAGAATCATGCAGTACATAGCCTTTTTATATTGGCTACTTTCACTCGGTAATATGCATTTAAGGTCCTCCATATTTTCTCATGACTTGATAGCTCATATCTTTTTAGCATTGAATATTCCATTGTCTGGATGTCCCTAACTTACTTATCCATTCATCTACTGAAGGACTTAGTTGCTTCCAAGTTTTGGCAATTATAAATAAAGTTGCTGCAAACTTTCACGGACAGGTTTTTGTGTGGATACAAAATCTCAATTCCTTTGGGTAAATACTGAAGAGTATGATTACTGTATCCTACGGTGGGACTTAGGTTTAGTTTTGTAAGAAACAGCTAGACTGTTTCCCAAAATGGCTCTACCATTTGGCATTCCAGCAGTCACGCATGAGAGTTCCTGTGGCTCCACGTCTGTGTCAGCATTTGGTGTTGTCAGCGATCTGAATTGTGGCCATTCTCATAAGTGTGTAGTGGTATCTTGTTGTAATTTTCATTTCCCTGATGACATGTGACACGGAAGATCTTGGCATATGCTTATTTGCTATCTGCTCATCTTCTTTGGTGAAGAGTTTGTAAAGATCTTTGGCTCATTTTTTAATTGGGTTGTTTGTTTTCTTGTTGTTTTAAGAATTTTTGCATTTATTGGGTTAAATTTCCTTTATCGGGTGTCCTTTGAAAATATTTTTTCTCACTCTGTGGCTTGTCTTGTTAGTCTCTTGGCATTGTCTTTTGCAGAGCAAAAGTTTTAATTTTAACACAGTTCAGCTTATTAATGATTTCTTTCATAGATTGGATCTTCAGTGGTGTATTTCACTCTTTTTTAACCTTATTAACACAAAATCGTCTTGACTAGGTAAAGTGAAAGAAGAGAGGCAGCCTGTACCCATCAGGGTCCTAGTAGAAAACACAGTCATGGAAAAGATTATAATGAAGACTCTATTTACTGAGATGTGGTCAGGGTTAAGGGAAACAAAAGACGATGACCTAGCAGGAAACCATTTCTAGCTCAAAGCCTAAAGGGGCAATGGGAAGTGTCAGCTACCAAAGCTGAAGGAGAGGGGCTGCAGATAAGAGTCAGCCTGAAGCAGAGAAATCAGCTGGAGGCCAGGAAGCAGGGGAGTACATTCCACACAGGTCACTTTCTAGATGTTCAAAGCAGAGCTGGGAAGGATAGATATTGAATCTGCAGGAGCATTTGGAGAATATCGCCACACAAAATCTTACTCTTCCCATACATTTGCCCTTTAAACTACCTCCTTCTCAGCTAGAAAGTACTAAGACAGTCTCAACCAGAGATGGGTGATTACTAACTCCTTTTGGGTCACAGACTTCAAAAAGGGCATAGAAGCCCCCACATAAATTGACATACAGTGTTTTCCTTCTTTAGAGACAGAGAACTTTTATTAAATAAGTAATTGGATTTTTCTCAGTTAAATTTTGCAAAAAAAATTGTAAGTCATGCCTAAAATGTTTAAAAATAAACCCAGACTGTATATTTAAAATAAAAAAATATTCAATAGTTGAATTTCTGCTTAAAAGGGAATGTCAGAATACATGGCTTTTTTTTTTTTAACTTCAATAAGAACTTTAACTTTTGGAATGGTCATTGGCATAGTGACACTTATCATATTTGATATTCTATTATGTGAACGCTACCTCTCATGGGAGTAAGATCTGCAATCCCTGTACAAGGGTAAGTATTGCAAGTAGAATCGAATTCCCATTGCTTGCTTTTCCAGGTGAGGGTTGGCTTAAATCAGAAAACATGTCAGAATTCTCAAACACATTTATTGTGGCATGGATTCCATTTATATAATTTCTTTGTTTTGTAGTCACTGAGGTCATCGTTGTCAAGATCTGCCTCATTGACACCGTGTAGATGGTATTTTGAGCAAAAGCAACATGCAGGGTTCTGTGGTGTTTCCCAGTTTGAAAGGTTTCTTCCTGCAGAGAAATTGCTACCCTGCCTGCATTCTAGCTGGTGGAAAAACTTCCCCCAGATCTATAGTTTTCAAAGCTGTCTACCTTCATTCTTCACTTCCAGAAAGGTAACTTAATCCAAAGAGTAGGTAATTTTCAAGCAACTCCTCTAATAACAAATGAGTTAGGAGTGTGGGTTCTAAATGTAGACTTCCCACCACTTGGGTCTGCTCTTTACTGAACATGAGAACTGAAACATGTGAATTGCCTCTATGTGCCATGATTTCCTCATCAGTGGATAACAGTACCTACTTGACAAGATTATTGTTAGAATTAGCTTAATTCAGATAAAGCCTTATAATAAGAGCAGCCACACTCTATTATTCAAATGGCCACATATATCTGGAAGTCAGTGGGAAAATTCTTTCCTGCCACTTACTCTTCTGTTTCTTCATTCATGTGTTTCTGAATATTATTGAGACCAGTATATGCTCAACATTGTGCTGTGTGCCAGAGATACGATGACCAATTAAAGGGAATTAGTCCCTGGTCTCACTGAGTCTACAGTCTAGTGGGGAAGACAGATACTAATCAAATAATCACAACTACAAATCTAAAATTGCTATGGAGGAAAAGTATATGTTTCTATGAGTGCCAACAATAGAAGGATATGACGCTAAAGAAGTGTTTAATCTGAGACCTTAAGGCCAAGTAGGAGTCATCTGCCTTGAATTCAATTAAGTGCAACTAGACTGACCTTTTAGATAGCTAGGGGATTTCTGTACAGCAGAGGAGAATTTTATTCCATGTTCCTAGCAAAACTGAGCAAACAGAACTTGAAGCTTACTGTTGAATAGGTGGATGACTTTTGTGGTAGTAAACAAAATTTTATTCAAGACTTGTCTTTGACGCTCATGCAAAGCGATCTTGAATGAAATGAGTTTTAGTGATGCGTGGAGTTTCTTTCTTCACCAGAGGTGATGCCAACCATGCCCCATACCAACGTGAGTTGAAATAAATTTCAAAACCACAGGCAGCCTTTGAACTTTTCAAAAAGGACTCCCCAAATAGGAATCCTCATTTGATGCTGTCCTTATGCCAACACCAGGACTTGTCTCTGCTAAGAGATGTCAGTACTCTTATTTTGAAAAGAAATGGCAATCCCTTTATGATGTGCTTCATAATCGATGTGTGGAATCGGTTTTAAATTTTTCTCTCAAGTACAAATCAACTTAAACATTTCCAAGACATAAATGTTTCACCAAGGTGTTTTATCTAGTAACGCCGTGAGCAATTTTGTAAAATGACTCAGGACAACACTTTGTGAGATCAAGTCCAATTTTGGTAAAGTTTTAACATTTTCCAATTGATTTTTTAGGCAAAAGAGGCAGATGGTAGGATATATTTTTAGGGTGTAAGGGATCACTTTGGCTTCCTACTTCCACAGATAAAAGTCTTGCTACACAAGATGCTTTCTGACTTTTCGTTCCAATATACTCACTAGTACAAATAAAACCCAATGATTTTTTTGTTTTGTTATTTCCTAGCCTAAGTTAGTAACAAAATATAGATAATGTTCATAATCATAATAATATGTCTCATTTCCAATTCATATCAAAAGAAGGCCTGGTATATACTAATTATAATTGGCCGAGGATGACAACTATAAATCATCAAACAGTAGTAGGGGCACATGGGTGGCTCAGTTGGTTAAGTGTCTGACTCTTGATTTTGGCTCAGGTCATGATCTCATGGTTTGTGAGTTCAAGCCCCACTGTCAGCACAGAGCCAACTTGAGATTCTCTCTCTCCCTCTCTCTGCCTCTCCCCTGCTCTCTCTCTCCCTCTGTCTCTTTCAAAATATATAAATAAAACAAAAAAAATTTAAAAAGTCATCATACTGTATATTACTCAGCATGTCGCCTTTCACTTGCTTAGTATGAAACAATGAGTTGTAAAAAACTTTTTCTCCACTAACTATAATTCTAAATATTGGAAAATAATGGGAAAAAAGTAAAATATATTTTTTCCCCTAGGTTTGTGGATCCTCTGACAGCCATCCACAGCAGATCTGGGCCATGAACATCAAACTACCAATCCTACCTATAAAGTCACCAATATTATAGTACTAAACTCCTCCCCCCCCCCTTTCAATTTCACCTGTAATTTACCTATTACGTATATCTGTCTAAACTGAGAGAAGAAATAATTAAAATCACTTGGCATGGGGGTTTATAAACTATGGCACAAGGATCACGCATGGCCCATTAAGAAAACCTCCTCACTTTTCCCAGCCTTCCCCAGTCCTCCTGTTGTCTTTCCTTTTGTCATTTCCTCTCCTCTCCTTTCCTCTCCTCAGACATTTTTCCCCGTCAAACTTTTATTTTTTTTAAACTCAAATGTTTCTCTGAAATTATGAGTTTCTCAACAGATTTTGTGTATCAAGACTAACCATTTGCACATCTCTAAAGATGATACCTTTTCCTAGCAAGGTGTCTTGACCTATGTAGGGTCTATGAGCTCTTAGGGGGGTTGCAGATGCCCTTTCAGGGGGTCTGGAAGCAAAACCTCCACGCTAATTTACCCATCAGGAGTTTCATGTACTTCAATTCTTTTCATGTTTGATTTTTTCTTGTTGTAACTTTAAGTTTTCTCATAGATTAATTACTTCAGACAATCATTCATAATCACTCATCTCTTATTCTTTTTCTTTCCTAATTCTAAATCCTCCTCCACTTAACTTTTTGAATAGGCAACCTTCTGTTTACACCAAGTCTCACTCTGTGTGGAGAGCCCTTCACTCCATCCCTCCAGCAGGGGTCACCCTAGTTCTTTTCCTGAGAGCCTTGCAGTTAACCCCTCCCCTTCAAGTTGAAGAATCCACCTTCCAGTCTTGATAAGAAGTTTTCTATGTAGCATTTTCTATGTAACAGTTTCTAGGTAATATTATAAATGCTTAAGTCTCAACATTCACATTTTAGTCATCTCCATTCTTATCCAAGGCTGGGTAGTACTCTAAGAATTTTTTGAAGACAATATTTTTATTTTACAATTGTATGTATTTATTTATTTTTGCTCTAATTCCTACAGAAAGGACAAACTCAGAATCATGCCTTATACATTGTACATCAAAATGCATATCCTTAAAGACAAAGCATACTATCAAGTAAAATTACTGTCCTTTTCTCTCTTGTTTTTGCCTTGAACTCATTGAATACATTGAAGATGTATGTATGCATGCATGTATGTATTTGCAGCACTTGGCATCTAAATGATATAATCTAAATAAGGTTGAATTAGGATATATTTTCATTTTTTAAATCAGCATTCTCTTTAATATACTTTCTGTCATTATTTATGCCCCCTTTTAATGCATTGAGTTTATTATTCTTATTTTTACCATACTAAATAAAAAAGAACCGAGAAGAATGACCCACATGGTGTCTCGTTATGAAAACATAATTAAGTGTTAATTAAGGTGATTATTAGAGCTAAGCTCAGAAAGCAGTTTGATTTAAATAAAAACATGCCAACAATTATTCTACCTTCTGGTTCTTTCATCATTAAATTAGATCATTCCCACAAGCATCAAACACACTGTTTTTTTTTTCTCAACTTAAAACAAATGAACACAAACTCCTTTTGAGTCTACTTCTCCAGTGATTGCCTCAATTCTCTATTTTTCTCTGAAACAAAGGTACTTTAAAAAGTTAGTTACATTGTCTTCCTATCCTCTCATTCTTTCTACATCTATTCAAATGAGTCTTTTCCCATCAATCCTCCAAACTTGCTCTGTCCCGGTCACTTGTGAGCTCCAAGTTCCTAAATCCAATGGTCAGTTATTCTCAGTTCTACCTTCCTTGACCTATGGACAGCATTTGATAATTACTGCTTGTTACTTCAAACATTTTCTTCACTTGCCTCCAGGATACCACACTGGCCTGATTTCCCATTACCTTGTCGATCCTCATGTTCACCTCCTCTAGATCCTCTTCCTCTTCCTAAAGATGTCAGAGTTCCATGGGCTCTAGGGTAGTTCTCTTCTGTTCTCTATCTCCACTCATTTCCTAGATGATCTCTTCCAGTTCCATGACTTTAAATACCATATGTTCTCTAACGAATTGTGTTCCACTGTTGATGATGGAGGCCCCATTACAACAGCTTAAACACGTGGGAGTTCATTCTTCCACACAGTAGACATCAGGGATTAGTCCACAGCTGGCATGGCATATCCACAAAGTTCTCAGAGACTCTGGCTACTTATGATTTTCTGTTCCATCATTCTAGCACGGGCTTTCATTCTCCTGCCCACCATATGATTTGAGATGGTTGGTTTAGCTCTTGGCATTACATATACATTCCAGAAAGAAGGAAAAGAGAAAGGAACCACTTTCATCAGATCAGTTCTTTTACAGGAGACTTTTTGGAATGCCCCCCACCCTTTTCATGTTTATCTCATTAGTTCAATGGCTAGACTTAATCATATGCTTACATCTCCCTGCAAGGGAGGCTAATATTCGTGGCCTTTATTCCAAGGCAGCCATATGCTTAGCTAAAATTGAAGTTCTATACTAAGGAGGCAGAGAAGAAAGAATTTTTGATAGGAGACTGATAATCTCTGCCATAACATCAAATATATTGAAAGATCTTGTATTCATATCTCCAGCCCTGCACTTGTCTCTGACCCTCAAGACTACTTATTACCTTTGCTTGGATGCTTACTTGGCAACTCAAACTTAATATGAGCACAGAGTTCTCTTTATAATGCAATCTCAGACACGAATCCTGATTAGAATGAGTGGAGGAAAGAAGAAGGAATGAGAAAGTGAAGGCAGTGAATATAAAGAACTCAGAGAGTTTGGGGATGAAGAAGAGCAGGAAAAAATGGAAGTAACTAAAGGAGAATATGGAGTCTAAGGAGAGTTTTGTGGCTTTTTTAAAAAAAAAATGAAATAGGTGATATTTCAGCCTACTTATATGAGATGGGAATGGCCCAGGGAGAAGAAGAAATGAACGCTAGAAAAAGGGAGAATAATTGCAGGAGCAAAGTTCCCAAGAAAATAAGATGACTAAAATGTAGGGTACAAATAAGGCGTTTGGCTTATGAGAGAAATGAAAGAGAAGATAGAGCATGTGGGTGCAATATTTAGATTAAGATAGCTCACGGAGTCCAAACTTTGGTAACCCACTCTGCTCCAAACATATGACAGTAATATATCAAACCTAAAGGGAGAAATGATGAAGATAAATCAAGGTTTAAAAAACAAGACAAATATCTCCTAGATGGAAATAGAACAAAAATGCCAAAGGAGGAGTCTGAAGCCACAAAGTTTATGGAAATCCAGGAAGCATAGAGTACTGGCCAGGATCTCAGCTCCTGGGGGATAGATCAGGACCTGAGAGGACATGGGGGATAGACTGGACCAAAATTTACAGTTTGAAAACTCCTTGCTTCTCCAAACTGAGGCTGAAAAAAATAAAACTCCAGATGACTTTTACTTTAAGACACGGCTTTTAGAAAGCTGTGGACCTAGGGAGATGGGGGTACCTAGTTACCATCTAACAATAAGCAATTGGGCCAAGTTGCCTAATTGTTCTGTACTGGATCTGTGGAATTCACGATATCACCTTAGAGCAGGAATTCCAAGCTGCTACTATAAGACTGGGCTTTTGATGGAAAGTCTGTTGACAGAGTGGGATGAGCTCATGGCTAAAAGCATAGGGAGAGATAGGAAGAAAAACTTTAAAAGATTCTAAATGCTTCAATATGAGCTTGCAAACCCAAATTTCTGAACACGTGGATAGGTTTAATGCTGAAAGAAAGCCAACAGAATCAACAATTCAAATGCGAATTAACTATGGGTGAAATCAGTTTTATCTTTAAAGCAGGTTGATGAGATTTTAATATAAATATGATTGAGATGGTCAAAGGGATAAATGCATAACGTCTACTAATGAGAAGAAGACATTATGGAAGAAAAATAAAGCAAAAATGAAACACAAAAGAGGTGATCAAAAATTTGTAAATGAAAAAAACAGTCATGGAGTCCAAATGTATTAGAAGATTTGAATTCTAATATAGTTAATGGGGCAATTAGTGATTTGCAAGATCATAAAAAAGAATAGCCCTGAGCACGGCATAGAAGCAAACGGAGAGGACATACAGGTATGGACACTGGCATGTGAGGGTCTTTGGTGGTGGGAAATCAGGCAGGGATCTTGTGTTACTTCTGTCTGCTCAGAAAAATTAGAGGAGAGATCATCAGCTGAGGTGGAAGAGGAGACATCAAATGATTGAGGTGAAAAAATAAGGTGTAATGGTCTTCCTTGAGAGTGGAAAATAAAGTAATGAAATATGGAAGGATTGACAGGAAGTGCTGATAACCCACTTTAGTCTAATGAGAATTTAGACACCCTAAAAATGTCTTTGTTGACAAAGGGACAGATCCCAGGCAAGAAGCAACAAGGAAATTGAGTAGAAAGATGAATAAATATAAGGAATGTGTTCAATTCATTGTGTTTATTTACCTTGATAGTCGAATGAAAAGGTATTCTGTCAATAAAAAGCCAGATTTTCCAAAGGAAAGCACAGACAATCAGATGATCATAGGAAGTAGATGATCAATGAGGAAAGTAGAGCAAAAAAAGAGAAAAATGGGGAAAGTAGTAGAGATATGTCACAGTTGCATATATTAGACACAAGGTCAAAGAGTGGAAAGGATAATTTAGAAGACAGACCAACTCAGTTCTTGGAGGAAGGGATTGAAAAGCCATTCCTAGTCAATTGTCCCTCAAACTTTTAATTTTTTTTTTAGCATATTTTAGAAAACTTTCATCAAAATGGGGCACCTAGCTGGCTCAGTCAGTTGAGCATCTGACTCTTGATTTCAGCTCAGGTCATGATCTCACGGTCATGAGATCTAGCTCCACGTTGGGCTCTCCGCTGAGCATGGAGCCTGATTAAGATTCTCTCTCCTTTTGGCCCTTTCCCCTGCTCACATAAAAAGAATAAATAAAAAGGAAAATTTTCAAAAAAAATAATTTAAAAGTTTATAATTTATTCTTTTATAAGTTAAGTGTCTATCTGGAAATGTCTGTTCTTTTTTTAATGTTTATTTATTTATTTTGGGAGAGAATGTGTACATGAGCAGGGGAGGAGCAGAGAGAGACTGAGAGATAGAATCCCAAGCAGGATTCTCTTTTGGCTATCAGTGCAGAACCTGATGCAGGGCTGGATCTCACAAACTGCAAGATCCTGACCTGAGCCAAAATCAAAAGTCAGCCACAACTGACTGAGCCACCCAAACACCCCATAATGACAGTTATTACAGGTATGAGAGCATTTCTTTCCCTTTACTCATTAGAAAATAATAAGAAATGTCATAGGCATCTCTTAATGTTACAACTACTTGAAACATGGGCATTTATTTGGTTCATTTAGTCAATATATATCTGTTGCCAATATATATCTGATGTGTGTGTAGAAACATCACTCAGTTGGAGCACCTGGGTGGTGTAGTCGGTTAAGGGGCTGACTTTAGCTCAGGTTGTGATCTCATGGGTTCGTGAGTTTGAGCTCTACATCAGACTCTCTGCTGTCAACACGGAGCCTGCTTCAGATTCTCTGTATCCTGAGCTCGTATTCTCTCTCTCAAAAATAAACATTTTCAAAAAAGGAGGAGGAGGAAGAGGAGGAGGAGAAGGAGAAGAAGGAGCAGTAGCAGAAGTAGCATCATCACTGGTTTAGCTCCAAAGAAATGGCATGACATGTCAAGTCTATCAGCTGCATAAGTTCAAAATTCTGCTACTCAATACTGTTGAGAACTGGAATTAAGTGAGTTACTTAAACTCTTTGACTCTCAGCTTCCTCATTATTATCTACTAATGAACATTTAAGAGCATGTTGTACTGTCTTAGAGAGTAATACTAAGGCTAAATATGTCAGAGTGAGTATCATACATTTTATTATGTATCCTATGTGCCTAGCATCACCTTGCTACATGCTCTGTGAATAGTCAGTAAATAACATCTATCACTATTCACAATTTGCAGAATGCACCTGGAGAAGCAGACATAGGACAAATATTATCTTCACAGTTTAACAGATGAAAAAGCAGAGACATAGAGAAAGCTTAACAGCTGAACCAAAATCACATGGTCTGTAAATCGAAGAACCCAAACTAGAATACAGGTATTTGTTACTCATGGTTGTTAATAAGGATCATAGAGACTGAAAGCAATCACTGATGGACTTATTGGTCAGCTTAATAACTGTGCTAACCATTTTTTGTTTTGATATAGAAATCATTTTTTACTTGTTGATGATTAACATATTTAAGGATATCTGCAAACCACAAAGCAACTTTATTTGTTTATATACTATATGAAGCATAACTCCTTGTATATATTTACAGTGGGAGTCATTTCATTTTTTAATAGAACTCATATTTCTTTTATTCAAGAGTTTAAAACTCATATTTCCAGCAGTCCCTTTCCAGTTACACATGGTCTGCTAATGAAAATGTTAACTTTTGCTCTTGCTTTGTATCTTTTAAGTCATTATCTTTCCCTCTCCATTTCCCTCTTCTGTTTCACACTGTATATCTGTGAAATCTATGACATTTGTTATTTTTGCCATAAGGTGCCATGTGAAAATAAATTATTAATATGTTTTTGCTCCAATGCTTTTATTATTTATTAAAGGTGGGAAGTTACTAGTACTTTCTATGAAGCTATATTAAGGACTTGCCTAGAGTTTGGCATAGTCAGGATTTGACTTTGGCAATCTTTCTCCCTACTCTTTTGTTTAAGAAGGAAGGTCCTTTCCTGCTTGGGAAGACAGAGTCTTTGATGTACTAGTGGAGAAATGTGCCAAGATTTGGACCTGAGGGAGTCTAGAAGAGAGGGTAAACTTTTCTACATAAACAAGGACATGGGTGTTTTTCCTGGAATAGGTAGGGGATAGTAGCTGCTGTGTGATTGAGGGACTTGAGGGGACATTGTGATGTGTTAGGTGGGGGTATACTGTCTTTGCTGCTCCCAAAGAGCACCTAGAGAAGGGTAACATGTTTCTTCAAGTGTCTTGGAGATGAATTTGTAAATTTTTCAGATGTGTCACTGTGGTCCGAAGGTCAGAGCAAAGTTATATTTGGATTATATGATCATACACACAAAATTCATTTAATTAAGCTATATTCAATTAAATACACATCTGTATGTGGCCCTGTCCTAGATGCTTATAAAAGAAAAAAAAATTCGTATTGCAATGATGATGCAAAGTGTTGAGAACCTTCATACTAAGGGATTCCTTTTGAAGACCTGCCTAAATAGAATATGAACTATTTTTTTAAAGTTCACTTAATTACTGTGAGAGGGAGAGAGCATGAGCAGGGGAGAGGCAAAGAGACGGAGAGAGAGAGAATCCCTAGTGGGTTCTGCTGTCAGCACAGAGTGTGACGTGGGGCTCAAACTTATGAGTTGAAATCAAGAGTCAGACACGTAACTGACTGAGCCACCTAGCCACACCAGAGTATGCACTTTTTTTTTTTTTAGATTTATCTATACAAGTACTGAAACCTTGTCAGTAGGCCTTAAAACTAGATGGAAAGATCCTCCCTCAATGTATGAGCTTCTCTGAAAAAATAACCAGTATTAGTGTTGATACATGATAAAGACTACATAGGCTTTGGTTTATAAATTTATTCAGAAAAGCTCAATTTTTCTGGAAATGAGATAGCACCATTGTTCCAGCAGTTTTCTTTTTTGTCTATGTGGTTGGCTTCACTGCCCTCTTTGCTAGGAAAACTTGGCCCGTAGTTCTCCTAAGTTAGCAGAATCGGTGAAATTTAGTATAAAACTGTCATTTTTTTCCAGTTAACCAATTTTATTGTTGAGTGGGTGATTCCCTGCTGATTGGCTCCACCACAGATTTATGATTTCCAGCCTCAACTGGTTCTTGAGTCCAGTTAGGCAATCGTCCCTGCGGCACAAACCATGGTTGAGCTCTCCAAAACAATTCCCAACCCCCTACTCCCTTCATCTATGGCTGAAAAATTCCCTACTCCCGGGCCTCCTTTGCAGCTAAGGGGGTGGCCCATAGTATAGTTCTGGCAATGAAGCAAAGGGTTTCCCTTTGCCAATAGAAAGGCAATAGCTCTTTAGGAGAATACTCTATCCTTTAAACCATCATTTTCCCTTTCCTTTTTTCCTGTCTTCAACTTGAAAGAGCAGTAGCTATCTTTTGACCCTGAGGTAGTAATCAGAAAAAAAGAATAGGTGTTCCAAAGGGCATCATTGAGCCACTATAGTGGCATTTGATGGCCTACTCATTGTTGCTTCCCTGACTGAAATAAAACTCTGTCCATTTAATCCACGTTAGGCTTCTGTTGTTTGATTACACTTTGGACTGAAACACTCCTTAGCCCCTTTTGGCTCCTCCCTTTCCTGACAGAGGCAGGTCGGCAATCCTACTTGGGTGAGTACTTCCTGGTGGCCTCTCCAGCCATCCCACAGAGTTCTAATTTCTGTTCTGGAATCTATGTGATTTATGGAAAGCCATTTCATTCCTTTATCTAGGGGTGAAGCACTTGACCTAGGCTAAGCCAATTGGTGCATTCCATATTTTAATTACAATGTTTGGTTCATAATTGAGGATACTGCCCAAGGTCGTCCAATCACAGTGAATCTCAGGAATTTTACCGGGAATTCTGAAACATGGACCTTCTCTTTCTCTAGTCAGTGTGGTGTGCAGATGAAGCACCCAGACTGCCGCAGCCATTTTGCTGCCATGTGGTAAGGCAGCCTGAGTGCACAGTTGGTACACTGAGAAGGACATATCTCGTACCCTCACAGAATACAAGTCTCCGGTCTTGACTGCACCTGTCCAGTAATTCCTCTTTATTGTTTAATCATTTCATGGAAGGTGAAGTCTTACTAACACATTGTCAATCCTTAGTAGAAAGCCTCATGTGCAGGATATCTTTGATTTGCTCTTCCAAATCCACTCTGCCCCTTTGCTCCCTGTTCTGTGCCTCCTGAGGCTGAACTGTTTTGACCACATCAATATGTATTCTTGCCTCTGCCTTTTAGTTGAATTTGCCCAACAGGAAGCACCAGCAAGTGATCAGAGAGAAGGAGGAAAGATAGTAAGATGAAGTATTTATTTCCATGGACGGAAGCAAACAAGAGAAATGCACTGTGTCTGTTGGTTTCCCTGCGTGTTGAGCAATCTTTTCCAAATAGTCCCTTTATTAAAATCTCCTCAAATAATCCAACCTAGCCAAGCCCGCTGCTTCTTGGAGAGGTCCTAGCTGGTATACCTTATTCCCTACTCCAAGGGGACAGAGGTCATACCCCTCCATACCTCTAGCCTCACTCAGAGTACCCACATTTACCCCAAACATCAGTTGGGGCTTCAGCTCTGTGTTTCTGAGATTGCTAGGGGATGTGGAATAAGTCTCTACCTGTTTTCCTTTTCATAAGAATGGGAATAATGACGCTTTTCCTGCGTATCTTGCCAGGAATGTTGTAAGAATTAAATCATATAATGGAGGTGAAAGTACTTAGAAAAGCCACATACTAGACATACACAAAGCGTTGTTATCTTTATTTTTACTGTTATAGAGCTAAATGTCACCTAAGTTTTGACGATAGCACAATGAAAGATATTTGAATACTCTCTTTCTGAGTTTACATGCTACTATCTAAACACATGCATGTGTTTTGGTGACAACTGTAAACACCCCTAATTACTTGCCATGTACTCTAATCAACCATCATTTTGGTATAAATCGTACTTACCATTCATATCCTTTCCTCCACGTGTAGTTGTGTGGTGAAAAGAGCATGAGCTTGGAAGCCTGTACATTTATCTTCCAGTTTTGCTCTATCTCCTATTAGTTTGTGGACACCAGGGAAATCACTTAGCCTCTCTGAGCCTTATTTTTTTTCATCAATGAAATGGTGATAATTGCAAAGATGGAATGAAATAATGTGTATAAAGGGCCGGCACTGATACCCTTCTTTTTTCCTTACCTAGCTCTAGGAAGACAGGTTCTGCAGTGGAGCAGCACATATTTCCTGGACCTGGAGCAAGCAAGTCATGGCTTATCTTATGTGTAAGGGACAGAAAGCTAGAGCGCCTGGAAGATGGACTCGGAGATGATTGTGGAAAAAGGACTGGGAAATGACAGCATGCTCAGGTCAGGGAGGGGACACTCTCTTTGATTGAAGCTTACTGGAAACCACACACTGTGGGTGGGACTAACCGGCCACAGAAACCCTTCCCAGAACTAATCCATGTGATTTGAGGACATTTTACTGATGAGATTAAGATGCTAAGATCCTATCATGAAGCAGCCAACCTAAAGTATAATTAATGTCTAACCAGTATAAACATTGAAATTGTAATATTCTGTGGATGTCAATACAAGTGATGATATTGGAATGAGAAAAATAGCATTTATAGAGCACTGACATCGGGGCTGGCATTACACATACATGTCACATCGAAGCCTCTTATTAACCCCAAATGATAGATTTTAAAATCTTTATTCAACTAATGGGGAAATTGACATTCCAATGGCCTATTGCACGTCAATAGCTCTGGATCAACTTCTCAAACTCACAGGAGCTGAGTATATAATATGTAGAGGGGGTATGAATCGAAGGCCACAAATTGAGGTGCCCAGGAAATATGCCAACTTTATTATTACATAGCTCAGCTAAATTTATATTCTGAGTAGCCATTCCATCAGCATGGCAGAAACTTGTCTCTGCCAGGTTGGATTCCTGTCTCCTCCCTTACATGGTGTTATTTCTGAGTTCTGGCTTTACACGGTTTGTGTAAGTTTATATGGTTACATGGATTATTTGGTTCTAAAGCATTGGTGGTGGTAGCATAGGATAGGAGGAAATCTGGTCTTCCTTGAGGAGGCCAGGGAAAAATCTATTCCTCCCTATTTGGTTCACGCAGTTTGTCAAGGAGATATCTTTTGTTCCCATCTGTGTATTTCTTCAAATATAGCTCATCCCTCTCAATTACTTCTTTACCTTCCTTAAACAAAGGAGACTCATTCTGTTGCTGACCCATCATGATAGTTTGAAGTTAGACATTGAGGCTATCTGCCTGCACAGATCGCAGAGCTATTTCTTCTCTCATATTATGCTACATCCCCAAGATTCTACCCAGTGGGTTGGGCACGGTGTCTTCTGCTATTTGATTCCATAATCCCAGGTGGAAGTTTTGGCCCTCAGGCACATCCTGGGGCCCAGCCTGAAGGGGAAGGCACAGGCTCCCTTTCTCAGGGTCCCACTGCTGCCATCCTCTTATTACCTCTTCTTTAATTCTTTTCTTTCACCAGGTGTGGAGAATCCCCACATCTGGGGTGAAAGGTAGATAGGGGAAGACTTGTCCTTTTTGTCCTCAAACCTTGCTATGATTGCCCCCTGTTTGGTTTTACTTCTAAGTAGCTAGATTTTGAAACACAAAGCTGAAAGAGTTTCTATTTTTTCTGTTTTCTGCTATCGCTTATGTTCCCTGTGAGCCAAATGAATGCCTAGTGATTTAGCTGTCTTGATAGAGAGCAGGAAATGCTTCAACACAAACGCTCTTTCAGCACTATTATCCTGTATGTATACAAATTACTTTCTTTTTATTTATTTATTTAAATGTGGTAAGACATATATCTGCAAGGTGGGCTAGGATCACCCCTCATTCCACCCATTTTATGCTGATTAGGACATATTGTCTCTGTGGCCAAGATACATAGGAAGCCAAGCGATCATCAGAAACCTGCTTCAGAGCAAGTAGAGACAAGTGGAGAATGTTGTCTAGCCATGATGGTCTGAAAAGCCTCCTACCACTCCGGAAAAACCAACAGACACAGAGACGAATGCTGACCTTGGAAGCTGGCTCCTGAATGGGGATAAATTCTTAATGTTCAGCTCTCACTTTCCTTGGCACCATGATGCCCATCTCTTTTCAGTTTTCCCATTGCTCTTCCTTGGCTTTCCTATGGGCCATCACGTTCTCACAGAGGACCTATTTAAGCCTCAACTTTATGAAAGTTATGTATTTATTTCAGGATTGCTTCTGAAAGACTGATACCATGGTAAGTTGGTCCAATTTGACTGTGGCCCAAACATCTGAGCCTTGCATTTCTTTTTTTTTTTTTAATGTTTATTTATTTTGAGAGAGAGTGAGAGAATGAGAGAGGGGAGGGACAGAGAGAGAGAGAGAGAGAGAGAGAGAGAGAATCCCAAGAAGGTTCTATGCTGCCAGCACAGAACTCACGAACCATGAGATCATGACCTGAGCTGAAATTGGAGGCTTAACCAACTGAGCCACTCAGGCGCCTCATGAGCCTTGCATTTCTGAGCAACCTTGTGCATTCTTGTTTTGTTTTGAAATGAAAATGCATGCAGATGATTAAAACACACATACACATACCACAAATTGTAATGCATTCGGTCCATTGCTCTTCCCCCTGCATCTTTCACTTCATGATTTATCTATCCATTATGATTTAAGTGCCTCACACTCAGTCCCTGTGTTTGGCCCACTCCATCATTAATACCTATCTAATTGTTGCTCCTCCTTCTCTTTGACCTCTATTCATCATTATGTCCATCATGAGAGGAAGTTACCTTCTTCACTATTTGAAGTCAGCATTGTCTGAGGACAAAACCATTATAGAATTATTTGATACTTGCCATTAACAAAGACTCCCAACAAACTTAACAGTACCACAAGATGTGACCATTTGTGAAGTATTTTCTTGTGATGAGCAGAGAATAAAAGCACACAAACCTTTTAAAAGATGGAGACCTATATTTGTTTCATGTTTTTATTTCTGTACCTATAATCCATGACCCTGATAGCACACTAAAATAATGTAGTCTATGATTACAAATTAGACTGTCCCAAATCTTGGCTATGGATGCTTAAGTAGCATATCCTTTATTTAAATTTTTAAAAATTAATTTATTTTTTATTTTTTTTACTTTAGAGAGAGAGAGAGCCCAAAGAGAGGAGCGGGGCAGAGGGAAAGAGACAAAGAGAGTATCCTAAGCAAGCTCCATCTCCCAGGTGCAGAGCCAAATACAGGGCTTGATTCCATGACCCTGGGATTATGACCTGAGCCGAAATCAAGAGTCAGACACTCAACCAAATGAGCTACACAGACACCCCAGTAGCTTATCATTTGCCGGAGTCCAGCTCTGGCTGGTCCAGGGTTCCCTGAAGGAGGTGACGGTGTCGGCAGAAAATGGAGTGGGAGAGCCTGGAGTTTCTTTCTTTCTTGGTCACCAGCCTGGCATCTCTCTCTTGCCAGGTTTTGTGCCTTTATTTATAGATTTAAGTGTTAACATGACATTTAAAAAAATGGAATTTTTACAAATAATTCTCAGTGATAAGATGCTTTGAAAAGGGTGCAGAAACAGGTTTTACAGAGGCATTTTTGCAGAACTACTCTAATTACAATGAGGTAATTTACACATCATAGGATAACAGGATATTCTCAGTGAAAAGCAGATAATATACACATTTGATTGAACCGGTAGAAAATCTTACAACTAAGAAGATGGCAGGATATATTTAGTGAGAAGCAGAGAGCAAATACATTTGTTTATAACAATAACGCTAAGATTCAGGCATAAACAAGCCTAGGAGGCATTCTGTTTGGCTCACAAGAGGAAGAATGTATTAGTGAAGGTTAGTAAATTAACCTTTTGTTAACCTTGTTCTTTGATGTTGAAGGTATAAGCCCCATAATGCGCCCTAGATGAGCTGGCCTTTGCATATGAGTTTAAGTTGTAACTACTCTTACCCATCCTCATAATGGGCACCAATTAGCATATGTATGCACAGTAACTTGTGTCTGGCTCTTGTTTGTTTCTTATTCCTAAATTAGGCTCTTTTTCTCCAGGCCAGACTTAATAGTAAACCTTGTGTTCTTTAACCCCCTTCATCTTCTATGCCTTAAGTTTGTGAGGCTCACTAGATGAGCCTTTCGACAAACATCTGCAGTGCTTTGTTTAAATTCCTCTTATGAAGGTGGGAATATGCTTCTGCGCATGAGGTATCTGTGTGGGGAATATCAGTCTGACTTGGAACATTGTGAGGCCTAATCAATAGCAAGAGGCTTAATTTCACATGAGCAGTAGTAGCAGAAGGAGATGCCAGTTTCCACCTTTCATGGCAGGAGCCGTGCACGTCTGCCATTTCCTTACTGTGACCTTGTCATCCAGCAAGGCCTGTGTGGGTCCCAGCAATCCTTTAATATACATTATTTCTATTCTAATAGTATGACTTTTTGGTAAACTTGTATGTCAGGGTAACAGCTTTCTTAAGAACTTCTTTCTTAAGAGGAAATGTCTCAGGACTGTATTTGATGACATTGAAAGAAGAAGATCTATTAGTCTGAAAAGAGCCTTCTAATTTCTAATTTATCATGCTAGAGATGGCATGAGATAAGAGCGATCATGGGAGAGGGTTATCTGGAATGTTTGCCACACCTCTTTGCCAGCCAAGAGAACCTGCTTGTCATCTCTCTCCAGGAGTTGGTGAGAACAACAGGTTTCAAGAAATTGTTGCTGCTTCTGAATATCTATGCACACTTTGCTTGAGAAGGCCTTATTCTTGATGGCTTTATGCTTAGGATTTGATTTTATTATTACTTCTTCCTTCATGTCTTGCTTAACCCCTTATTTCACTCCATACTTGTTCTTCAGAGTCACATAGACCTAGATTTGAATACCAGTTCTTCCATCTATAACCATGTAACTGTATAAACTCAGACATGCTGGTCAAGCTTAATATCTACAATGATGAGAATAATGATATTGACCTCACAGGAATTTTGTGAGCACTGAATGAGCTAAGGTGCATAAAATTATTAATATAGTGGATTATAAATACAGTAGATACTCTATATTTGGTAAGTTATTTAGTCATCAAACATTTTTTCAGAGACTATTATGTTCAGGAGTTCAGGAGGAAGTTGAACATTAAAGTATAAACAAGAATAGTCAATGAAGATGGATGGAAGGGTGCAGGGAGCAGGGGGAAGAGTGTCCTTCCAGAGGGAACATGTGTGTGGAGTTACAGGGTTAGGAGTGAGTGTTTTGTGCTCTAGGATTAGAAAGGGAACTGAGATGACTGGACCAAGAAATGAAAGAGAGAGAATGGCTGGGATGAAGCTGGAGGTCATACAAGGATTCTTTGGTCAGGCTTAGATATTTAATTTATATTAAAAGCAATGGATCTCCGTTTTTATGCCTATTTTTTAGGTGGAAAAAGTGACCAATTGAATGTGAGTATTTTCCTAGTGCCGAACACAGCTAGGGAGTGGCAGAGCAACTAACGTTTTAAGTAAAAAGGAATATGATAAGATTTTGCTTTAGAAAAATTCTTTAAAAATTTTTTAAAAAAATATTTATTTTTGAGAGAGAAAGAGAGAGGGAGAGAGAGAGAGAGAGAGAGAAAGAGAGAGAGAGAGAGGGAGAGTGTGTGAGCAGGAGAGGGGCAGAGAGAGAGAGAGGGAGACACAGAATCTGAAGCAGGCTCCAGGCTCTGAGCCATCAGCACAGAGCCTGACACAGGGCTTAAACTCATGAACCACAAGATCATGACCTGAGCCGAAGTTGGATGCTTAACCGACTGAGCCACCCAGGTGCCCCTTTAGAAAGATTCTTAAGGGTCATCTGGGTGGCTCAATCAGTTTAACTTCCAACTCTTGGTTTTAGCTCAGGTGATGATCTCACAGTTCCTGGGATCAAGGCCTGTGTAGGGTTCTGCACTGACAACGTGAAGCCTGCTTGGGATTCTCTCTCTCCCTCTCTCTGCCCCTTCCACACACACACACTCCCTCAACACAAATAAGTAAACATTAAAAAAAAGAGAAATATTGTTAAGGCAGCAGAACAAAGGATATGTGTGTGGGAGTGAGTTGGAGGTGGATAGGAAGGTGAGAGACAAGGAGGTTGTTGAAGTAATTTAGGTGAAAGAGAATGAGATGAGACACTTAAGAATTCATGGAGAAGAGTCAGAAGTGTTTCTCTTCCCCTGTGGAGTTTGGCAATGCTGGACCCTTCACTGGTGACATCAACGTCCCATGCTTTAGGGACATGGCATGTGGACTGATAGGTGTGAAGCAAAGGCAGGGGTGAAAATGACAATGTGAGACTAGGGAAAGATAAAGCCATGGATATTGATGGTCGGTCAGGCAGGAGATAGAAGAGAAGGGAATGACAAAGTTAAATGTCAAACATATGAACAATCTTTCTCACTAAATGGGGGAGGGGCGGGGGGTAAGCTATTTTCAGTGTATCCCTGTACTTGTTTAATGTAAAGTCATAGAAAAGAAAAGTCAACTGTCCAAGTCCTTAACAGAGGCTAAGGAGAGGCCGTTTAGTCTGGCTGCCCTGAATTGATGACGTGGGAAGTTGTATTATTATGTGTATTTAATCATGGCCAGTACCCATTACTTCATTGCTCTCAATTTTCTTATCTCTACAATAACACTACCACAGCTCACCCTATTGAGTGCCTGTGTGTTCTAGATATTTTACATGTGTTTTCTTATTTATTCTCACAACAGCCCTGTAAGGAAGATGTTGTTTCCATTTTACAGATTAGGAAGCTGTAAAATATCTAGAGAGATAAGATGATTTTATTACTTATAGTTAGCAGAAGAAGTTCTATTATTATATTGGGGTTGGAGAAGACACTCTTAAGGGAAATTAAAGCCCGCAGCTTTTAGAAAACAATCACAGATTAGTCTCTATAAAAATTTTAAGTTCTTGAATGTCAGAAGATAACTAAAAGGCAAGTGACAGGCTGAGAGAAAATATCTGCCCCATATATATCAAGCAACACATAAATAGACAGAATATACACAAATCACCCAGGAGGAAAAAATGGGCAAAAAAATATAAACAGGCAATTTGTAGTAATGAGGCTATCAATAGTGAAAAAACATAAAATGATTACTCAGTATTTGTAGTAGTCTAGAGGCAAATCTTAATTTTAATATTAAAAAAGTTGAAATATTTTAACTTTAGATAATCACATTTTTAATTTTCAAAAACTGTAATTGATCTTTCTCACAGCAACTTACTCTGTTTTCATGGGTGCAACAGTCTCTTCATTTCTCTTAGGATAATAATTATATGCTTTTAAAATTATCTTTCATTTCCTGTATTAACTTCATTTTCTCAGAGGTTGATCCAATGAAATGAAATAATACAACAAAATGAAACAGTTTGGTTTTATTCCAATGTTTGGCAGTTTTTAAATTGTCTCTTTATATTTGTAAAAAGATCTATATTGGCAGCTGCATGTTTAAAGATGTTTGGTCTCCTGCAGTGGACACAGACTCCTGTCCTCGGAGACAGCTATGGTGGTTGGGAGGAAGGGGAGGACCAGATGGACTGGGGTGGCCAAACGGGCTCTCTTCTTTAGGGGTGGCTGTACCTTGTCTTCTGTGTGAGGGTGGCTTCCTGTCCGTCATGCTAGTTGTAAGTTGTGGGGGCTACTGCCATCTTCTCTAGTCCCAGGGCTTACAGTTGGAGGTGTTATTCATCAGAGCTCTAATTTCATTTGGGGTTTTAAAAACATATATGTGGCTTTACCCTAGGGCTGAGGCCATGACAGTGGTTCTGAGAGTTGCAAGCTGAGGCAGATACTCCCCGGACGCTCAACTATGTGCCCGCTGCCTCTCAGACTCTCTTTACCTACTAGCCCCTGCTACTTTTGATCAAGGCTTATTGCCTTTCTCTGAAGGGAATATTTGTCTAGCAGTCTCTTTTATCACTTACATGAAGTTTCTGGTTCTTTGCTTCCAGACGTTTTCTCCAACCTGGATTAAACCTGGAAATTCCATAGTCTTCTGGTCTATTGGTGCCCTTCCGGTTATGGACTATTCTTTTTTTTTTTTTTTTTTTGGTTGCTGTATTTCTTTTATTATATCAGCGGGATTTGGGAGGAGAAGAGAGGCAAAAATGTGAGTTTAGTCAGCCATCTTAAACCAAAAGTTCAAGTAATTATTTGGTTCCGTTTGTGGTATGAGCTTTGAAGGAGAAATACTATCTGCTGTGGAAGTTTACACTAGTGAAACCTAACCTAGTCTGGGTCAGGGTGGAGGGGGGACAGTTAGGGAAAAGCCTTCTCGAGAGATACATTTGAAAAGATAGACTGGGGCCCCTGGGTGACTGGGTTAAGTCTCTGACTCTTGACTTCCACTCCAGTAGTTATCTCACAGTCAACCAGTGACATGGAGCCCACATCAGGCACTGGGGCTCTGAGCTGACAGCACGGAGCCTGCTTGGGATCCTCTGGAGCACTCTTTGACCCTTCTCCCGCTCATACACTCGTGTGCGTGCTCTCTCTCTCAAAATAAATAAACATTAAAAATAAAAAGAGGTAGACCTAAGTTTGAAGTGTGGTTTTCCTCAGAAGCAGAGAAATATGCTGGATGGCCTTTATAGATTTCCTTCATAGTTACGATTCACTGGTTTGCCGAGTTTGTATATACAGTTGAGGAATTTTTAAAAATGAAGTAAAGATGAAAGAAAATAACACATTCCTTTCCAAAATAGGCAGACTCAAAAATTTGAAATTGCAGTGGGCTGAGCTCAGCATTTCAGCCAGTACCTCTATTATCACATCATCAGACTGGATATCTTTAGGCCTAAATGAGCTCCTCAAAGTGTTAGCACTTTCTGGAGACTGGCAGGCTTTTGGAGGGGTTACCTTCTCATGGAGAAGGAGAGTTCACTTTCTGCCTCAACAGTAATTATCTCTCTTATTTAACTCTCTAATTTCATGGGGGGTTAAAAAAGTCATTATAGGGGTACCTGGGTGACTCAGTCCATTAAGCCTCTGACTTCAGCTCAGGTCATGATCTCATGTTCATGGGTTTGAGCCCCATATTGGGCTCTGTGCTGACAGCTCAGAGCCTGGAGCCTGCTTTGGATTCTGTGTCTCCCTCTCTCTCTGCCCCTCCCCACTCATGCTCTGTCTCAAAAATAAATAAAACATTAAAAAAAATTTTTAAGCCATTATAGAAACTGTTAATAAAATAGAAAAAATGAAATTGATCTTTCCTATGGAATTTAGGGTAACTAGAACTTACATCACTTTTAAATTATCCTTGGTACTTATTTTACCACCCATAACCATACCCTGATCTTTAGCATTAGGATCAGAACTATTACTAGTCACATAACCTTGTTAATAGGATACACTAATGGCTGGGTTAGAGTGGGACCAAAGAAGGGTGCTTCTTGTCATATCTGTCAAGTTTCAGTTTCAGATACTTATACTAGGAAGACTTTTTCTAACATATAGGTCATTGAGTGCATGATCTGCGTCTCTGAGTTAAGATCACCATAATAGTCACTAAATAGTACCTCCTTACTTTATTAAGACTCCCCAACGATGAGCATGAAGTTCCAGAAAACCTACCTGAAAAGCATCACAAGCATGGATTTGTTTATCCTCTGACTCAGATTCTACTTCCTACATTCATAGCAATGTTTACACAAATATGAAAATGATAGTCATTTATCAAAAGATTAATCCATGAATTAACTGCTATTTAGACATCATCAACGCTTCAGTTGAAAAGTTTGTTATTGATAGCCACAATCAAAAGAATGTATTAAATTTCTCTTTCCCTTACTCTCTCTACTACATTCCCAAGGAAAATTATATCTCCAGGAAGCTATACACCTGGGTAATATAATCTTAATTCCCCATAGAAATCACTTTTTTGAAATATAATAATTTATCCTCTCAAACTTTCATAGAAGTTTGCTACATGGCAAACATTTCAGGGGTCATTTGCAAAACACTAAAGTTAGGATATAACCCAGTTTGTACCCTAAGGTCTCTTATGGAAAGATTTATTTTGGTATTTAGTGAAAGAAAATTTCTCTCTCTAATTACATTTTTAAGCATATGAAAGTTTATTACTATCATGTTTGCATCATCAAAACTTATGGTTTTGCTCTTCTTGCCTTTGCAGAAGGCCAATAGGGAGACATTGGCTATTTTGACAACCTTAAATTGTCACCAGAAATGTCACCAACAGCATGGTCTTTGCAACCAATCCAGCAACCAAAATTTCATTGTTTTCAGCAATATAGGTAGGAAAGCTGTGAGTTTCTTGCCCCCCTTTTTAACAATTTTTTATTTTTTTATCTTTTATTTATTTTTGAGAGACAGAGAGAGACAGTGAGAGCAGGGGAGGGTCAGAGAGAGAGGGAGACACAGAATCCGAAGCAGGCTCCACGCTCTGAGCTAGCTGTCAGCACAGAGCCTGAAGCAGGGCTCGAACCCACGAACTGTGAGATCATGATCTGAACCGAAGCCGGACACTTAACCAACTGAGCCACCCATGCGCCCCCCTTGCCCTTTTTGATCAGCGGGCCCCTGACACATTTTCTAATGACAGAATTTAGCTGTTCTACTTCACCTCCAACTTTTTCAAGCAAAATTCTCTTTGAATGTAAAGTGCTTCCGAAGGAGTTGGCCTTCAGTGCTGTGCTCAGGTGGGCTTTCTTATACCGGTTAGCATTCTACTTTGGTCCTGTTTGTGGCTGTGAAGCTTCCTGACAGTAGAAAGACCTTGACCATTTGCCCATCCTGCTGGTGCCACCCGCCCAAACGAAAGATCTAATATACTGTTTAACAAAACTGTGGTAAAATACACATAACCTAAATTTACCATCTTAACCATTTAAAGTGTAAATTTCAGTAGTGTTAGGCACATTCACATTTATATGCAACTGATTTCCAGAAACTTTCATCTGGTGAAAAGGGCACTTTATACCCACTGTGATGGTTAATTTTAAGTGACATGTCACCAGGTCACAGTTCCCAAATATTTTGTCAAACGTTATTCTGGGTACTGCTTTGAGAGTGTTTTTGGGTGATGTTTTTATTTAAATTGGTAGGCTAAGGGTAAGGCAGTTTCCTCTTCATAACATGGTTAGGTCCCGTAATCAGCTGAAGGCCTGAATAGAATAAAAGATTGACCTCCCACAGGCAAGAGGGAATTCTACCAGTAGACAGCCTTCAGACTGAACTTGTAACATGGGCTCCAAGGTCTCCGGGCTGATAGCCTACCAGAAGATTTCCCACTTGCCAGTCTCCTTAATTTCATGAGCCCCTTTCTTCAAATAAATCTCTCTCTACATACACAAATAAACATCATTTTGGTTCTGTTTCTCCGGAGAACTCTGATTGATACAGCCATTAAACAAAAACTACCTCTTTCCCTCTCCCCCCATTCCCTGGTGACCACCATTCTACTTCCTATTTCTTTGCATTTGACTACTTAGATATAAAAGTGAAATCATACAGTATCTGCCTTTTTATGACTGGTTTGTTTCGTTTAGCAAAATGTCCTCAAGATTCATCCATGGCAAAAGATTAGTCAGCCGTCTTACAGATGTGTCAGAATTTCCCTCCTTTTACAACTGAATAATGTTCCACTGTATGTAGAGACTACATTTTGCTTTTCCATTCAACTGTCAGTGAACACTTTGGTTGCCTTCACCTTTTGGTTATTGTGAATAATGCTGTTACAAACACGGATGTACAAATCTCTCTTCAAGACCCTGCTTCATCCAAGACCCTGGATGTATGTATTCAGAAATAGGATCACTGGATCATATGGTAATTCTACTTTTAATTTAAAAAAATTTTTTTAATGTTTTATTTATTTTTGATACAGAGAGAGACAGAGCATGAGAGGGGGAGGGGCAGAGAGAGAGGGAGACACAGAACTGGAAGCAGGCTCCAGGCTCTGAGGTAGCTGTCAGCACAGAGCCTGACGCGGGGCTTGAACCCACGAAGGTGAGATCTCACCTGAGCCGAAGCCGGAGGCTTAACCAACTGAGCCATCCAGGTGCCCCTCTACTTTTAATTTTTTGAGGAAGCATCATATTGTTTATACAGCACTTGCATCATTTTGCATTCCCACCAACAAGGTACAAAGGTTCCCATTTCTCCACATCCTTGCCAACTACTTGTTATATATCTGGCAATAATAATCCTGCAGGAACCCCAGATAATCTTCTATAGGGGTCATTTTTGTTATGGGGTAGTATTTCATACCATGTTGGAAGGGTGATGCTGATATAGACCTGATTTTTAAAAATATACTATTAAGGTTTGCTACATACATAATTTAGGCTGACTCTACATGAGAGCAAAACAATTATTTAGAAGTGAAGAATTCTGTCAAGAAGGTACTTTGCCCTGTAGCACTGAATGATGAAGTGGCTGATTCTGTTGTTTAGATTTGTGTATAAGGAGGCTTACTCATGGTGTTTCCTCATAAATTGTAGAGAGATTGCTGCAAATGTCACCGAGTCATCTTGAGCAGTAAGCATTTTTAAATTCTGAGGAAGTTTATAATGCAAAGCAGAAGGTGCAAACTGACAATCTATAGCCCAAATTGGGCCTGCAGACTCATCTGAGTTGGCCTGCACATTTGTTGACCCACACAATTTAAAAAAAAAAAATTGAATTAGTTGACAAATTTTTAAATGGAGAGATTTCACACAAAAATCTTGATTTCTAGCCTTTTGGGAAAAACTAGCTGACCCGGCAGGGCAGGGCCTACATGCCCACGTGGCAACAGTTGGCTGAGCTGAGGAACAGCTGCCCTTTCAGCCTGAGCTTGTGCTATTCGGTTCCCCGCGGTCCCACCCACCCTGAGACCGAAGAGCCTGCGGACACCCAGGCAGCAGACTCCTCAGTTTGGCCGGGAACCACTTATAACTCCCTGTAATGTTCACTAAGACACAAGGCCCGTGGTGGGCTCTCAGTACTTCTGGATTCTTTATGAATTCTGACCCTTCATGTGCTAAAATCATTCAGGATCTTTTGCTTTCTTTCATGGTAGAAAAGAGGATGGCAAGACTACGGCCTTACATCAATGAAATACTAAAGGAAAAGAATTTAGACAATGTAGATAGGGAAACAGTTTAAAAGAAAATAATAATCTGAATGTAATTTTTTACTGAGCAATTTCGCCTTGAACTCTTTTTCCCATGTGAGGAAAACAGCACCCAAGAAACGTTTCAAGCTAAGCCCTCTGTTTAATGCAAGAAAGAAATAAGGGGCAAAAGGTTAGTCAGCCATCTTACAGTGGCAAAATTCTTGAGTTAACATAAATAGAAATAGATATAGAAAATGAGGGCCATATGGTTGGCTAGATCAGAGTCGCTCTGTGTGAGTGTGTGTGTATGTGTGTGTACGTGTGTGTGTGTGTTTACAAGGCCACCTACTGAGAAAAATATTCAACTTATTGTGTGTCAGCATATTAACTCCTCCCTTTTAATTACTGAGCACTTGAAGTTCTTTTGCACTTTCAGGTGATAACAAATGGAAAATGCGTTAAAGGAAAATACAAAGATCTTTCCTCTTTCTCTTGGTGATCGTGTTGGCTAAAAGAAACATAAAAGTCTTTTAAAAGATTTGCCTTCATCTCCAACCCAAAACATGGTCTCAGGAAAATCATTATTTAAACCTCCGCTTGTAGCATTATCCCATCAGCCAAAGCAAGTTCTATGGCAAAGTTAGCTTGAAAAGAAACTATCTACGGTCATGGATTTGGTGAGGTGTGTTTAGAGAGCAGGAACTGTTCTGGAATGGGTACATAGAATCGGAGTCAGTGCCTATTCTGGAAAAATACACTAGTTGATCCTTATTAAAGTGAAGTTTTACTGTTTTTATCCTTTCTATTAAAAATTATGCTCATTTCAAAAATGTGAGAAATATAGAAATCGTCAAGAAGAAAAAGTGAAAAAAATCACCCAAAGTCAACAGTCTAATTAAAACCATTCCTCTTCTTCTTCTTCTTCTTCTTCTTCTTCTTCTTCTTCTTCTTCTTCTTCTTTTTTTTAATAAAAACCATTCTTAAGGGGTGCCTTGGTGGCTCATTCGGTTGAACATCCAACTATTGATTTTGACTCAGGTCACGATTTCACAGTGGTGGGACTGAACCTCGGGTCAGGCTTCAGAATCCTGCTTGGGATTCTCTCTCTCTTTCCCTCTGCCCCTCTCTTCTCCACTTTCTCTCCCTCTCTCTCTCTCTCTAAAAACAAACAAAGATTCTTAAAATTTAATGCATATGATTCCAGAAATCTCCCTGCATAAATACCTCTCCACTTGGAAGTGGGTTTTGTGATCCACTTAGAAGTTTCTCTAGAGATGACAGAGGATGGCAGCATAGACTGAACCTGAATCATCCTCCACTTTCCTAGGACAGTTTTTGCTATTTTTAATTCTTTGAGTTGTGTCAGTTTGCAACTGTGTCTTAACTCACTAGAGTTGAAGAACCTAAAAGAGGCTGGGAAAAGGCAACTTATCTTATCTCCAGTGAAAACAATCAGCAGAAAAGGGGAAAGAAGGGAGGAGGGAACAACAACAAAAGCCCTAAGGCCTAGAGGGTAGAGGGAAAACTGTGATACCTCTGTGTGGACTTTGTGGTGTGGACAGTGCTGACTTATCTATTAGGCATAGTGCTGTGGGCTCCCAATACTTTGAGGGACCCATGAAAGCATTTTAATTCCTTTGACATCAGAAGAGAAAGAAATGAACTTTTAGGACAAGAAAAATATTAATTAATATTAATACATTTATTGTTATAGCAACGCATATATAAAATTAATTTTTAAAGTTATGTAATTTTTTAAAATGTTTATTTTTGAGAGAGAGAGACAGAGACAGAGAGTGAGCAGGGGAGGGGCAGAGAGAGAGGGAGACAGAATCCTTAGCAGGCTCCAGGCTCTGAGCTGTCAGCACAGAGCCTGTCATGGGGCTTGAACTCAGGAACGACAAGATCATAACCTGAACCAAAGTCAAATACTAAGCAAAGTTGGACTGAGCCTCCCAGGTGCCCCAAGTTTTGTAAATTAAAAAAAATATATATTTATTTTTAAGAGGGAGAGAGCGTGCAGGTGGGACAGGGGCAGAGAAAAGGGGACAGACGATCCAAAGCAGGCTCTGTGCTGACAGCAGTAAGCCTGATGTGGGGCTCAAACTTATTAACTGCAAGATCATGACCTGAGCTAAAGTCAGATGCTCAACTGACTGAGCCACCCAGGTACCCCAAGTTATGTAAATATTTTCTTGTTCATAATTTTAATTTCAGTATAGTTAATATACAGTGTTATATTAGTTTCAGGTGTACAATATAGTGATTCAATAATTCTATACATGACTCAGTGCTCATCATGATAAGTGTACTATTTTTGTTTTTAAGTTTTATTTATTTAAGTGATCTCAACAGCCCTCATGGGGCTCAAACTCATGACCCCGAGATCAAGAGTCACAGGGTTTTCCCACCAAGCCAGCCAGGCACTCCCATAAGTGTACCATTAATCTCCACCCCTATTCTACCATCCTCCCAGCCCCCTCCCTTCTGGTAACCATTGGTTTGTTCTCTATCGTAAACAGTCTGTTGGGGCATCTGGGTGGCTCAGTTGGTTAAGGGTCTGACTTTGGCTCAGGTCATGATCTCATGGTTCATGGGTTTGAGCCCTACATCGGGCTCTGTGCTGACAGCTCAGAGCCTGGAGCCTGCTTCAGATTCTGTGTCTCCTTCTCTATCTTCCCCTCCCCCACTCATACTCTGTTTCTCTCTGTCTCAGTAATAAATAAAAGCATAAAAAAAAAGTCTGTTTCATTCTTTGTCTCTCTCTCTTCCCCCTTTGCTCATTTGTTTTATTTCTTAAATTCCACATACGAGTGAAATCATATGGTATTTGTCTTTCTCTGACTGATTTTCCTTAGCATTATATTCCATCTATGTTGTTGCAAATGGCAAGATTTTATTCTTTTTTAATGGCTGAATAATATTCCATTGTGTATATATACCTCTTCTTTATCCATTCATCTATTCATGGACATTTGGATTTTTTCCATAGTTTGGCTATTGTAAATAATGCTTCACTAAACATATGGTGTGTGTATCCCTTGGAGTTGGTGTTTTTATATTTTGGAGGTACTCAGTAGGGTGATTACAAGATCACATGATAGCTCTATTTTTAACTTTTTAAGGAATATCCATGCTGTTTTTCAAAGCGACTGCGCTAGTTTGCATTCCCACTAAAAGTACACAAGGGTTCCTTTTTCTCCATATGCTCACCAATGCTTGTTTCTTGTTTTTTATTTTAGGCATTCTGACAGGTGTGAGGTGGTATCTCATGGTAGTTTTGATTTGCATTTCCCTGATGTGTGATTTTGAGCATCTTTTCGTGTATCTATTGGCCATCAAGATATCTTCTTTGAATAAATGTCTGTTCATGTTCTTTGCCATTTTTAATTGGATAGCTTGTTTTTTAGGTATTGAGTTATACAAGTTCTTTATATATTTTGGAAACTAACCCTTTATTGCAAATGTCATTTGCAAATATCTTCTTCCATTCAGTAGGTTACCTTTTAGTTTTGTTGTTTCTCTCACTGTGCAGAAGCTTTTAATTTTTTAATTTATTTTTGCTTTTGTTTCCCTTGCTTCCGGAGACGTAGCTAGAAAGATGTCATAGCTGATGTCAGAGAATAAAATATAATTTTTCATATCTTTTTTTATGAAGGAAGGGGCTCATGAAGGCAAGAGTGCCTGGGTCCAATGGCATGTCCCAACTTTTTCAAATTTATTACAGATATATGTGCCATAGATTTCAGGATTTTTGTCACCTATGATATTATTCCAGTTTGACAAATGATGAGTCTGAAAGGTGGAAAGAAGAGAAGAAAGAAAAAGTGGTAAAGTTGGGAACTGCTCCAAATGTACTGAGTTTCAGTTCACGTTCTTTGTACAAAGTGTGCCGTGGGAGGTAGGAGATACCGGGTAGAGACCAATATGGGAGAACATGACAGAAATAAAAATATGGAAGGCTTTATAATGGGGCAAGAATTTCCTGAGGCACCAAACTTTCTCCCTGAGGTGACATTTGGGTGCTTACATGAAGATGTGGGCAGCCCAAGTGAGTGTGAAGAGTCGGAGGAAACAGGCCAGGTACCTAACTGAAGAAACTTGGATGTTTGATTTTTCTTTTGTGGTCGTGTTCTGTAAAAATGAATAAGACTCTAGAAAAACAAAGCCAGTTTAGGCCCTTAGCAGAAAGTTAAAGCCATTTGAAAAAATTTTGTAAGACTGCTTGCTGATGAGTTGTTACTATAAATAAAGGAAGGCTGTGATAAAATTCAGTAGTGAGTTAAGGTTATTAATGAAAATGTATGTTTTCTAAAAAAATAGTTCTTCAGATAAAAATTGCTTTTGGTTTTATAAAACGTGTGTGTATGTGTGCACATGTGTATGTGATATTGCCCCCATTTGCTGTATTATCTATCAATGAATTCTACTCTGAACTTGAACTTGGGGTTTGATAGGTAGCACCGAATGACTCATTCAAACAAAAGAAAGACATGATCTCATGAACATTATTTTAAAAGTTTACCCCATTATTCAGAAGTCCTCGTGTTTTCAGAAACAGCAGTCTCTGCCTCCCAAATGGCCAAAAGAGGAAAATGAGGTATCTCCTGCAAAGGTGTGAAGAGAGGCCAGTGCCTCTGGGCACCAGCCACTGACAATCACATGTCAAAAAGTTCAAAAAGTCAGGACGCTTGGGTCTGAGACAAATACCATCCCCAAGTCTCACTCTCCAAATGCAAATGATCACATAATATTGTTCATATTAATCTGGACTAGAATCGACCCGTGATTCACTTTAAGTAGATCTAAGAAAGCAAGAACACGACTTAGCTTACTACTAACACGGCAGCATGTTTTCCTTGTTAGCTGCAGGGGAGAATAATGTACAGGAAAAGGTGATGTAATGATTGTCTCACTTTTATTATTCTCTCCCAAATGAATAACCTTCCACACCAAGGATGAGCTCACTCACTATTAGTGGAATAACATCTGGTGAGCGAGGGCCCCCAGCCGAACATGCTGTTGGTTTGGGACTATATTTAACCATCAAAAACCCAACCATGGTTGCATATATAACATATGCAGCCCAGTTACATTGTGAAAAAAAAAACCAAAAACGTAAAGGGTAAGGAAATAATCCTAAAAATATTTCAACGTTCAAGATTTTTCCTTATGAAGCAAGGCATTAACCTGTTCCAAAAGAGGTCCTGGTCTATTATTAGAGTGGAATATCTTAGACATGTGGCAGATGTCTTGTCCTCTTTGGCTGAGGCTCAGATGCTTGACATAGCTATCTAAGTTTAAATTTCAAATCACGGATAGGAATCTCTCTCCTTCAATTTCCCTTCCCATTCTTAATTTCCAGGCAGCCCTGCCGCACTGACGATGGTGAATTTTGCAGTGTAATTTATCTAATAGATTTACAGTAAATGATGAATCACTCTGGTATTTAAATCTAATGAGTAATGCTATAAGTCAATTTGGTTTTTAAAATGCAACATTGCTAATGTCATCAGTTAAATGTGCTAATACAGAGTAATGTAGTTGCTCAGGACACACGCACAGTCAGTCCTGATGGTCACGAAGCTAGACTACTCTGGCATTTTCTGTGTGCCAAAGCTTTTAGGGGAACTGCTCACTTAAAATCATGACATTTGGGAAAAAATTTCACCCTCTCAGAAGTTGGGAAACTTCCTCAAGTTTAGGCATCTCTCATGGCTCTCCCCATTAAATGTAGTAACACTGTGAGCATGTTAACAAGCTATTATAATTTTTATTTGAAAGATGATTGACCATGAAAATAATGCCTATTTACTGAAGAAAATATGAGAAATTCAGAGATATACAAAGAACATACAATTCATTATGATTCTAACCACCCAGACTGTTTGTCAATGCTCATCCTTTATTTGAGTATATGTAAGCATTTTCTCTTCTTACTAATTCTTCTTCTACAACTTCATTCTAAATAGCCAAGTCATATCACATCATATAGCTGTACATAATTTATCAAATATTCCCTCTTGGACATCTTCTATACATCTAATTTCTTATTGTTATAAATAAGACTGTGATAAAGAGCTGTGTAGCAGAGTTTTTGCCCACACAGGTGATCATTTCTTTGAGATAATACATTTACAGAAATAAAATTGATGAGTCAAGGTGAGTGCTTGTGTTTAAGGGTTCTGGTATTGGCTGAAGATGCCTTTACGAGGGAATGGGAGATTTGTTTCCTTCTCTGTACAAGTTATCCCCGAGATCAGAGATGCTGCCCCAGCCCCTCTGTCTCAATCTTCCTCTGGTCATTCATCTACACAAAATAAGAGGTGGGAACAATTGGAAAACGATGATGCTTATCCTGCTAAATAACTTTCATCTGTTACCTCATTTAATCTGTACAATAATCCTGTGGTATAAGTTAGGGACTCAGTGAACTCCGGATAGTTTTTAAAGAGAGGAGCCAGATTTGCTATCTCAAAAGTCTGTTCTCAAAACCAGTACGTTACACAGTTTCTTGTGGAGCTATCACTCATTCATTCATTTATTTATTCACTAATTCAATATATTGTGTGAGAGTCACTGTTCTAGGCACAGGAGATACAGGAGTGACCCGCACAAAGTCCTTGATCTCAGGGAATTTCTACTGGGCAGATAGACAAGAAGTTACAATATAATATCAGGTAGCAGTAAGTTCTATGAAGAAAGATAAAGCAAGGAAGAGGGATGAAGGGTGACAAGGATCCCATTTTAGGTAAGGCGGTCACAGAGCATCTTTATGAGTGGAGGAAGTGTGTGAAGCTGCCATGGGGACGGATATGAAGGACAAGCGCCCCAGCTAGAGAAGCAGCAGTACAAAGTCTCTAAGACCAGAACATGCCTCATGTGTTTGGGGAACTGCATAGAGATGTTTGGAGCTGGAGCTCAGTGAGATATAAGAGGGAAGGTTTAGACCGAGTCTATGAGCCAGGCTGAGGGTGGGAGGAGTTAGAGATCACAGAGTTGAGGTCTGCAACTCCACAGTGTTGATATCAGCAGTTCAAAGCGGGAAAGAAGGTGAATGACACATTACCCCATTCTCCTATTTTTGAATTGGCATTAGGTAGCTGGGGCTTTAGGTCCTCCGGACCAGGATATAGTCCATACAAGGGTATTTTTGGACTCAAAGAAAAGAATACAAACTCATGGATCATTTGAACATATTCATTACCACTTTCTCCAAAGGGAGAGAGATACCTGCTCCCTGTGCCATTCCTCATATCAAAATAGAAAACAAACAATTTCTTGACTGGAATGATCTTGCAGAATTGGGAAAACAGCCATTTTAAAATTCAAAATGATGTGGTTATTAATCACTCGCTCCAAAGACCAGCTGTTTCCTGATGTCATTTAAATTACTCAACCCCACATGTTCTGCTACGGGATGAAATCCAACTTCCTTTCCATTCTTGCAAATGTGTCTTTTTAAATTTAATTTGGGGTTCAGTTAATTTACTAAAACCCTGAATCTTCTAACAGACCAACTTCCAGGAGTCTAGTCACAATATCATTGCTTAGTGGGCCCTACATACAGCAAATGAACTGGGTAACACAACGCTCTTTAACATGGGAGATGTGACCTAAGCGGAGAGCTTTTATTGTTCCCGTGCTAGGACCCATGAAATGTAGTGCAGGAAAAGCTAGAGTGCTTTAGAATCTTCCAGTGTCAGGATTTAATTCATTCTATGCATATTAGGAGGAAAAAGCGTTGACATCTGATTTAAAAAAGTCTTGAATCCGTTTTAGGGAAATACACCATGAGCTACTTGGGTGGAAGGTGCCCCCCGAGGGCATGGGTAGCTGGACACAAAGGAAGAACAATCAGATCTACAGTGCTCTATGGTAAACACCCGGAGGAGGAGAAGCCGGAGCAAGCCGGATGTTCGGGGGAGCGCCTGCTGGGGCAGTATGTGAGACCTGAAAATCTTTTAAAATGCGGAGAATGCAGTTCAGTTTAATAATCTTTTTATTAATGTAAAAACACCATCTCTGTTCCATATCTTTGGCAAACTCTACCCTGTGTGAGTGCAGTGCATATACAAGCAAGCATCCTGTGGGGATAGCGGGGCTGGATTCCATGTCTGAGTTAACGCGGTGCAGAGTAGGGAACACGTGTGGCATGTGGCAAGATAATCTGTCGGTTAAACTAATCAGCAGGAGCAGGAGTCAGAGCGAGAAATAACAATAAGAATGAAAGTCCTCTGGGAATTCCCAAGGAATCTAAGAATGGCACTGGACCTTCACTGGAGAAATATAGAATGGGAATTTGAACCATCTTTAAGAGGCAGAGAGACTCATCTGACATCTGGGTTACATGTTGTAACTCACACTACTCTTGAAGCACACAGTCGTAGTTGTTAAGGTCTATAATGCAGAAACTGAGGTTTCTTATCCCTTAGTAACAACTAGGGCTTGGGCTGAATATCTAGGAGTTACCCAGCTCTCTCTGATACAGATATTGATAACGACTTCACTGGAGTCTGCTTTTCTCAGTCTTTCTTGATTTCTATGTCCTCAGAATAGTTCTTCACAGGACTGGGTCACAGGCTCTGTGAATTGACACACAAATCTTACAGAAATAATATGCTATTGGGATATTCCCAAAGAAAACACTCACAGAAAAGCATGAGGAGTTACCAGGCATGGTTCCTTGAGGCTCCCCAGTTCTTCACAGGAGATGGCCTGGGTTAGCGGCAGTGGCATTCGACATGGCCATGTTCAGTTCTCTCAGATCCCGGGAGGGCCCAGCTACAGGTTGACAAAACATCTCATCAAACATGCTACTCTAAAACTCTGTCACACTTTTTGTAAAGTTAGAAAAGTAGAAAAAACACTTAGCAAGATTTATCACTGGGATAAAACTGATTTAAAGTACAGTTCTCGGTATGCCACATTGCCATTTTCTTTCACTGACCATATGTTACCCACTACTTATTAGACATCACATGCATACATGTATTCAGCTATGTTCTGAAGACAAGTTTGTGGCATATGCAACTGGTTCAATATTTAGAAGGGGCCAGCTCTATTTAACAACTGGTTGATGAGGACATGTAAGATCTGTGATATTATATTAGCATGTTACAAAATCCTTTTCTGAAGAGGCATGTTTGACTTTACGTAGAATAATGCCATGAGTCAGAGAAGCACTTTCTGGCTGCATATGTAGGATTTGCTTATGTGTAACCAGAAGGGTAACTTTTTCGTTTTTCATTCCCACCCTTAGGGAAGGTATTTGGTGTGGACAGGGCATATTCTCAGGAATATTTGGTGTGCAAGAAGAGAAAAGTCCATCCACTTTAAGTAAAATTTAAGCTAAATTAAAAGAATACTAGAAAACCTCTGAGAATTGAAGAATAGTTCTTAGGAACTGCAGTGATTTTGAAGAACTCAGTAACTGGAACCAGGCACTCAAGCACTGAATAACATACTCTTTTGAATCTCATTTCGGCTTTCCTATTCATATTGGTTTTATTTTATTTTAGTGTGGAAGGAGGACTTTTTCTTATGGTGGAAAAGAGAGTTTCAGTCAGTGCTGTGCTTTCATCCTCCTCAGAGTAAAAGGGTTTCTCTCATCCAATATTAGGTTAAAACGCTAAGACACAACTCTGATTGGCCAGGCTTGCATCATGTTTTCAATCTCTGGGTGAATTTCTATGGCTGAGAATATGAAGCATCATGATTGGCTCAGGCTGGTCACACGTCCATCCCTGGGCTTAAGGGGATGAATTCTGTTACCCTGAGGAAGAGTGTGGGGTCCTTGTGCACCAGGCTGCCGTACCAGTTTGTGCCTGTTCCATTGTTCCACTGTCTCCTTACCCTGTAGAGATGATTGAGAAAAAAAGGCCTGCCCGCGAATTCAACCTGGCCCCAAGAAAGAATAAACTTTGAAATTTCCTTCATTTTTACATAACTAAATGCAGAGCATCAGGGTAGGTGCTTCTGTTTCTTGGCATGGAAGGCTTTATTTCTGAAGCATATAGGTGGGCCTCTGGGAATTGTCTGGAAGCAGGAAAAAAGAAACCAAAACTTACTGGCACAATTGTGTAAAGTGCTATTTCCATTGTGGGCAGGAGAATATAGGCAGATAACTTCACATTTAGAAAAAGTTTATCTTCTTTCATATAAATTTAGAATCTACTGGCTTTGAAAGTATTGTTTCTACTAGACAAGGAGTGTGGGGCAGGTTTAGTTTAACAGTTACGCACTAGGAAGACTGGAAGAATGACGAAGATGCATCAGTTCACACCGGATAGGCATGGAGACTTCAAAAGACAGATTGGACTTGCGGGCACATCTCATCTTGGCTGTCCTGAGTCTCTGCACCGAAACAACGCATAGCTATAGTCATTGAGTGCCTGAGTTATCCAGGTCGGGGCTCAGGGTCAAGAGTGGGATTTATACAGTAGTAGTGGTAAGGATTTACATTTGGTGGGTTGAAGAACTTGGACATTCTTAGAAGGGGCAAGAGGAGGCTGGACTTCAAGCAAGGGAGGAAAGTTTTGAATTAGGATGTTTCCCGAAAAGGATGTCTATAAAGGACTTCTGATTTTTCCTCTTGAGCTGTGAGAACTGTCATATTTGTCATCCAATTTTAAGTTTTATCTTCCTATATTGTAAACGCCCTCAGTCTTCACCAATCCTTTAATTAAATATACTAGAGATGCACATGTTCATACTGGTGGTGCTGTGGGAAATTAAAGAGAAAAGCAACAAAAGGAAGTGTGATCTTATATCCTTCCGTGGATGCCATCATTTTGTCATGAGAAAAAGGAATCCCAGATCATCCAGGTGGGGACTGGAATGGAGAATCAGAGCAGAGCTGAGGGCAATGGAGAGGAGCAAGTGACTCACAGAAGCAGCTGCAAAGAGGGTGACTCAGGAAGGAACAAATGGGAGGCAAACATCCTTTTCCCCCAACATCCCAGAGAAAGGTGAGTCTCAGGGGCTGAGAAATGGACTTCATTTTTCTGCTGTTAGATACTTTCCTCCTCTTCCCTCCACTTCAACATTTACTAAGTTTCTTCTTCCAAGATGACCTAAATGTATTTTGCTTATACAAGTATTATAGAGCTCATTCTATTCTACTGTGAATTTTTATTAGTTAGTTATATGTCTGTTTGCAAGAAACTAGATTACAAAGACGGTGACTATGACTTTGAAGATATGTGAGTCTCTGTCTCAAAGGGGACAGAGAGTATCTGAGACAGTGATTTGCATACGTTAGGTGCTTACTAAATGATTTTAACTTGACTTGAAATCAGTTTACTGATTTCCTTTTCTAGAAGAGCTAAGTTCTAGTCTAATCTTGTCTGCATCTTCAAATGGCCATATTATCCAGAATGTTTTATAACATCTACAATTTTGAAATGACACTAAATTGAACTAATTTCTTGCTAAGCTTGTCAAGAAAACAAAATCACAAATCTCTTAGGTGTCAGAAAATTAAAGGACACATTGTTCTTCCATAAAGGAACAAATCACAATTGATTTTGCAAAATTCTTGCTGCTTTTAGGATGATTTCACCTTCCACTTAGGAAGTTAGGTTTTTTTGGGAAGAGAGCAATTTTTGGGTGAAGAGGAGTCAGGTTTTCTAATTATCCCACTAGAAGAATCAAAAGAATTGAGGAACTACTACTTTAAAAATGGTCTGCTTCACCATCAATCTGCAACTCCAACGTTCACTTTATGACTCTATTTGGTTTTCTACAGCTTCACTGAGATATAATTGACATAACATTGTGTAAATTTAAGGTGTACAATGTGATGATTTGGTGGATGAGTGAAATATTTGCCAAAATATTTGCCAAAAGGTTAGTTAAGATATTCATCACGTCAGTTAGTTACAGTTTCTGGGTGTTGAAAACTTTTAAGATCTACTTTCTTAGCAATTTTCAAATATATAACACAGCATCACTACTAGTAACAACCATGGTTTACATTACATTCCCAGGCTTAGTCATCTTCTTTCTCTTTCTAGCTTTTTTAATTTTTAAAAAAATTTAGTTATTTTGAGAGAGAGAGACAGAGAGAGAGAGAGAGAGAGAGAGAGAGACAGAGAATGAGCAGTGGAGGGGCAGAAAAGGAGAGAGAGAACCCCAAGCAGGCTCCATGCTGTCATCACGGAGCCCAATGTAAGGCTTGAACTCACAAACCGTGAGATCATGACCTGGGCCGAAATCAAGAGTTGGACGCTTAACTGACTGAGTCACTCAAGCACCTGTTGTTGTTTTTGTTGTTGTTTTAAGTAAGATATATGCCCAGTGTGGTGCTAGCTGAACTCCCAATCCTGAGATCAAGAGTCACATTCTCTACCGACTGATCTGGCAGGTGCCCCCCCTTATTTATCTTATAACTGAAAGTTTGCACCTTCATACTACCTTTACCCACTCTCCCTGCTCCATGATGATTAATCTACTTAGTTTCTGTGAGTCAGTTTTTTAGATTTCACACATAAGTGAGTTCATGTAGCATTAGTTTTTATCTGATTGCACTTAGCAAAATGACTTCAAGTTTCATCCACATTGTAACAAATGGAAGGGTTTTCTTATTTATGATTGAATAATATCCTGGTGTGTGTGTGTGTGTGTGTGTGTGTGTGTGTGTGTGTGTGTGTAGGTATATATGTATAAAATCACATTTTCTTTTTATCCAATCATCCATCCGTGGACACTTAGGTTGTTTCCATGTCTTGGCTGTTATAAATAATGCTGCAAGGAACCAGGGATCCTGGTATTTCTTTGAGATGGAGACTTCATTTCTTTTGGATATATATATGGAAGTGAAATTGCCATTCTATATTTAGTTCTATTTTTAATATTTTGAGGAAACTTCATACTGTTTTCCTTGGAGGCTGCAGCAGTTTACATTTTCACCAACACTGGGTTCTCTTTTACCACATCCTCACCAGCAGTTGTCACGTCTTATCCTTTTAAGAATAGCCATTCTGACAGGTGTGAGATGGGGTCGCAGTATGATTTGCATTTCCCTAATTATTATTGATGTTGAACACTTTTTCATGTATCCATTGGCCATTTGACTATCTTCTTTGGAAAAATTTCCATTCAGGTTCTTTGCTCATTTTTAAATCAGTTTATTTGTTTTTTGTTTTTGTTTTGTTATTGATTTGTATAGTTTCTTATATATTTTGGATATTAATCCCTTATCAGATATGGGGTTTGCAAATATTTTCCTCCATTCTTTAAAGGTTACCTTTTCATTTTGTTGATTGTTTCTTTTCAGTTTGATATAGTTCTTCTACTTTATTTTTGCTTTTGCTGTTTGTGCTTTTGGTATCATATCCAAAAACCCATTGCTAAATCCAATGTCAAGGTTTTTTTTTCCCCTTATGTTTTCTTCTAGAAGTTTTATGGTTTCAGGTCTTACACATCAGCCTTTAATCCATTTTGAGTTAATGTTTGTGAATGGTGTAAGATAGTTAAGAGCCATTCTTTTGCATACACTATCAGGGTTTCCAACACAATTTATTGAAGAGACTTTTTCCCATTGAGTATTCTTGGATCCCTTGTCAAACATTAGTTGACCATATATGCATAGGTTTATTTCTGGGCTCCCAGTTCTGTTCCCATTAACTATGTGTCTGTTTCTATGCCAGTATCATATTGTTTTGATTTCTATAGCTTTGAAATATAGCTTGAAATTAGGAAGTGTGATGCTTCCAGCTTTACTCTTTTTTTTCATGACTTCTTAGGCCATTTAAGGTCTTTTTTTGTTCCATTCAAATTTTAGGATTGTTTTTTCTATTTCTGTAAAACATGACATTGGACTCTTGATAGAGATTACATTGAATCTATATGCAATTTATATAGCTTTGGGTAGCATGGAGATATTAACAATATTCATTCTTTCAATCTGTGAGTATGAGATATCCTTCTATTTGTATTTTCTTCTGTTTCTTTCAGCAATGAGTTATAGTTTTCAGTGTACAGACATTTCACCTCCTTGGTTAAATCTATTCCTATTTATTTTATTTTATTTTAATTTTTTAAAATTTTGTTCAATTTTGAGGGACAAAAGGAGACAGAGCACAAGCAGGAGTGGGTGGGACAGAGAGAAAGGGATACACAGAATCTGAAGCAGACTCCAGGCTGTCAGCACAGAGCCCGACATGGGGCTCGAACTCATGAACCATGAGATCATGACCTGAACCAAAGACAGATGCTTAACTAACTAAGCTGCCCACATGTGTTAGTATTTGATTGTTTTTGATATTATTGTAATAGGGATTGTTCTCTTTATTTTGTTTTCAGAAAGTTATTAGTATATAGAAATGTAACTGATTTTTGTATGTTGATTTTGTACCCTGTAATTTTACTCACTTTGTTTTACTTCAAGTAGTTTTTTGGTGGAGTATTTAGTATTTTCTATGTATAAGATCTGCAAACAAAGATAATTTTACTTCTTCTTTTCTAATTCAGATGCCTTTTATTTCTTTTACTTGATTGGTTGCTCTGGCTAGGACTTCCAGTACTACATTGAATATGTGAGAGTGGGCACCATTGTCCTATTCCTGAACTTAGAAGAAAAGTTTACAAAATTTCACCATTGAGTATGACTTTGCTATGAGCCTGTCATTTAAGTCCCTTTGTAATATTTAAGTACATTCTTTATAATTCATTGAGAGCTCTTATCATGAATGAATGTTGAATTTTTGCCAAGTTCTTTTTCTGCATTTACTGAAATGGTTTTTATATTTCGTTCTATTAATTTGGTGTATCACATTTATTGATTTGCATATGTGGAACCATCTTTGCATTCCAGGGTTGAGTCCAACTTGATCATTGTGTGGCATGCTTTTAATGTGCTGTTGAATTTGGTTTGCTAATATTTTGTTGAGAATTTTTGCATCTGCATTCATCAAAAATATTGGCCTGCAGCTTTCTTTTCTTATAGTGTCCTTATCTGCATTTGGTATTCAAATAATGCTGGCTTCATAAAATAAGTTTGGGAGTGTTCCTTCTTTAATTTTTGGAAGCATTCAAAAAAGATTGGCATTAAATTTTCTTTAAATGTCTGGTAGAATTCACTGTTGAGCTTTTCTTTGTTGAGAGGTTTCTGGTTACTGATTCAGTATCCTTACTTGTTATTGGTCTGTTTAAATTTTCTATTTATTCGTGCTTCACACTTGGTAGTTTACTTCTGTTATTTTATTTGTTTTTTATGTGTCCTATAGCTTTTTTGTTCTACAATTTCTGCATTACTGTACTCGTTTGTGCTTAATTGATTTTTTGCAGTGAAACATTTAAATTCCCTATACCTGGGCCCTGCAACTTGGTGGTATTGTAGCATAGACTCCAAGGCTGAGGGGACTCCCTGGTTACATGGGATCAGAGGCTATGCTTAACTGTTGGGTCAGTCTGCTGGCCTGACTTTCCAACCTAACAGGATTGTAGGATGGGCTCTGTTACTTCCCAAATATTCTGCCCAGGCTTTTTGGAGTGGCAGGAACTGGAGACTGTGCTCAGCAATTGGGCAGGGCTGTGAGTTTGCTTTCCTGCCTGGGTGGGGTGTTGGAATGGGTTCCATGGCCAGTATGGCCTATTCACTGGGGACTCTAATCAGGCAGAACTAGCGATTGAGCTCTCTGGCCATAAAGGGCTACCAGCTCAGCTCTGTAGGTGGGCAGAGAGGCTGCCTGGGATCTCTGGTCACAGGCCACTGCAAGCAAGAATATGGTTTGCCAAGATCTCAGTGTTGGTTGCTATCAGCCCCACTACCCTTCTCTGTCTTTATCTGATCGCCAGTAATTAAGCCTCACAGTCATGCAAGACCTGAATGGGCCTTCTGGTATATGTTCTACAACTTGTAGGGGAGGTGAATGTCCACCTTAGGCTCTCTTTACC
>NC_043700.1:77000308-77013856 GCF_006229205.1 Suricata suricatta | reverse complement strand
ATACACGAGGCAGAAGAGTGGCTCAGAGGACAAGTCTGCTTATTTTACTTCACGCAGTCCAGGACAGGGAGGCAGGTGGCTCTGCCCCATGTCACCACATCGGGGACCGAAGCTTCCTCTGGTGACTTTCTTTCTCCTTGTGTTCCTTTGGTGTCTATTGTCACTCAAATGTAGAAAAGGATGGGAAATGCAGCCTAGCGGAGCAGCCTTGTGCCGGGAACAAAGTATAGATTGGATTTTGGTTGATAGTCTTTTCCTCATTGTAGCCATTGATCATTGAAACCTATGCTAGGTAACCGCAAATCCTGCCTCCTTCAGTCCCCACGACTCTGTGTCTGAGGCCCCCACACATGGAGTTAGCAAATGTGTTCCTTGTACTGCCCCTGCTGCCTTTCCACAAAGCACTATGCTAAGATTTTATTATTTTAAAATGTCATCATGTTGTTATATAATAGTTTCAACCTAAAGGATCCACATTTCATTTTCTCCAAAGCTCCTTTTGGTTCTGGAATATCATTTTCATTTCCTATAAAAAAGAAATATTGCCATGCTTTCTATTAGTGGTACAAGATTATACAGACCATTCATTGGACTTGAGGTGTGGGAGGGGTGTGACTCTTTTTTCTTTCCATTTTTTTATTTTTAGAGAGAGAGCACAAGTGGGGAGTTTGAAGGGGCAGAGACAGAGGAGAGAGAGAAAGAGAGAGAGAGAGAGAGAGAGAGAGAGAGAGAGAGAGAGAGAGAGAGAATCTCCAGTAGGCACAGGCTCAACCTCACAAACCATGAGATCAAGACCTAAACTGAAAATCAAGAGTCAGAGGCTTAACCAGCTAAGCCAGCCAGGTGTCCCACGGGAGGGGTGGGACTCTTACTGAAACTGTGAGATAGAAAATAATAAAGAGGCACCTGGCTGGCTCAACTGGTATAGCAGTGCAACTCTTGATCTTGGGGTTCTAAGTTCGAACCTTACGATGGGTGTAGAGATTACTTAAACAAATAAAACAAAAAAAAATAATGGAAAACTATTTCTTCATACAGTAGGATATTCATACTTCACATATTTTTATTTTATCTTGTACTTTTTTTTAAGTTTATTTATTTATTTATTTATTTATTTACTTAGAAAGCAAGCAGGGGAGGGGAGAGAGAGAGGGAGAGAGAATACCAAGAATACCAAGTTGGACTCAGGATTGAATTCACAAACTGTGAGATCATGGCTAGAGCTGAAATCAAGAGTCAGTTGCTTAATCAACTGGGCCACCCAGGTACTCCACATATTTTTCTCTCACCATTCATCTCCATTGGTACCTGTTTTCTTAAGTAAATTTGTTTTTCATATTCAAAAAAATTCAAATCATTATTATATTAGAAATTTGATTAGGGCCCAGAACTCAGTTTCTTTATTAAATATGAATATGAAATTTGAATACGGATTTTTAGCATCAATATAAAAGAAATAACAATTTTTGTCATTTCCCAACTTTAAAGCTGTATATTAGAACACCTCCTCACGCCCATGGACACCAGTTAACTAAACCATAAGTTTTAGTCTCATTCTCGGGTGCCTGCTAAATCTGATAACTCATCAGGTGCTGTCTTTTCATTCCCTTCACTCTTCTCCTCCCTCACTTAGGATACTTCAGCAGACTCCTGCTGGCTTTTCCATGTCCGGTCCTGCTCTGTTCTCACCGTCTGTACACTGTTGCCAGAAAGATGCTTTCTACAAACCTGATTATGTAACTGACTCACCGCTATTCTAGCGGCTCCCCAATGCCTTCAGAATGTGGACCACCTTTCATTTGTTTTTACTGATGTTTTCCACCTCATACCCCACCATATCAAACTCTGTGCAGGTCTCCAACCATGTCATGTGCTCCTTTACTTCTGAGTCTTTGCAGAGCCTTTGCCCTCTCACCTGGCCAACTCCAGTGTACCTGCAGGTCTAACTTTTGATCCCAGTTTAATCAGGAACTCCACTCTGACTGCCTGAAGAGGAGCTAATTGCCCTGCCTGCTAACAGATGTGCTTCCCTAACACCTGTTCTTCAATGGATCTCAACATTTATTGCAGTGTCTTGTGACTATCAGTTGATTTGTCTATCTCTTCAACTGACCTGTAGGCTCCTTGGGGGTAAGGATTGTGTCTTATTTGTTTAATCCTCAGTGTCTGGTATTAGTCTGGCCTAAGATAGGCACTCAATAAATATTTTTTGGGGACGGAAGGATGGAAAGTCCTGAGTTGTCAACTTTGCCTTCAAATTTTTAAGAAGAAGTGATAGGCATATCTATTTACTCTGATGTCAGCCTTTTTGAGCCTGCTGGGCAGTCAAATCAACAACTCAGGACTCTCTGACAAACAGAGAAGACAGAAATAATTGCTTGTTCCCGCCGAGGGAACCCATAAAGAAGCTGAATAAATCATGGTTATGTTTCTGGTATGGATGCCTTGAAAATGGTCTAAGGACTCAGCAACTCTCTCAAATTAGGACAAATTTCAATCCTGGCTGCTTGAAGTGTTTCCTGGCATGTATATTTCCGAGCACCACACCTGGCAGAAAGATAATATCATAAAATTGAACCTGATTGTGTTGTACAAATAAACTGTGCTTCTGGTAATTGAAGCACAAAAGCTCCATTTATATTCTCATTTACTGAGGTACGTAGTGGTGACTAATAAAGAAATATCTGAGACAGGTGTGAATCCAGGACAGGGTTAAGGCCTTAAATCTAACTGCTGAATATGTGTCCATTGACCTTTTCAGGTTCTGGAAAATTCTATTTTGAAAGCAGGTTTGATCTTTAAATTTTGACTAGAAAAATCGTTTTTTAATGTTTATTTTTGAGAGACAGAGTGGGGGAGGCCAGGGAGGGACAGAGAGAGAGAGGGAGACACAGAATACGAAGCAGGATCCAGACCCCGAGCTGTCAGTGCAGAGCCTGATGTGGGGCCTAAGCCCACAAACTGTGAGATCATGATCTGAGCCGAAGTTGGATGCTTAACAGACTGAGCCACCCAGGTGCTCATGACTAAAAAAATCCTAAGTACAGTTTCCCTCCAGTTGGCCTACTCCGAAATTAGAGAATAATTGTCTCTATCTTTAAGAAATTACAAACTATCCTCCGAAGAGGTATCTCCATAGGCTGGATAATTTTTTAATTGCAGTCTTGACTTTGAAGTTACTGTCTCAGGAATTAAGTTCCCTTTTGAATACCAAAAACTCTGAATAAATAGAGGTTTAAACATATTTGGGGCTTTCTTTTTCTCATGTAATAAATTCAGAAGTAGAAAATCCAGAGCTGGTAGAGTAGCTCCAGAATGCCATTGGGACTGTTGTAGGTTAAATTGTGTCTCCCCAAAAAGATGCTGAAGTCCTAACACCCCAGTACCTGTAAATGTGACCTTATTTAAATATAGGGTCTTTGCAATTGTTGTCAGGTTAAGAAGAGGTGATTAGGATTCAAAATGACTGGTGTCCTAATGAGAAGAGGGAAATTTAGAAAGAGACACAAGGAAGATGGCCATGTGAAGACAGAGGCAGGGATTAGAATTAGGTTGCCGCAGGCAAAGAAACATCTAGGGCTACCAGAACCTAGAAGAGCCCAGGGAGTGTGGCCCTCCTGACTGCTTGACTGCAGATGTTTAGCCTCCAGAACGGTGAGAGAGGAAGTGTCTGCAGATCTGTTTGTTGTTCAGTTTTGGTTCTCTGTTATCGCAGCCCTAGGAAACGAATACACTGTTCTACTCAGCTGTGCTTGTTGCCTTGAATTCACGTGGTGGCTGCCCCTCTTCTAGTACCATGTCCAAGTTCCAGGCAGGAAGTAGAGAGAAGCCAAGGAGTGAAAGATGCCTGTCAGTGGAGTCCACCATCTTTGAGCGAGCTTTACTGGAAGTCTCGCTCAGCAACTTCTGCTTCCGTTGACAAGGGGACCTGAAGTGACAGTGTATTAGCCGAACACAGCACGGGCATACATTATATCAGAGTTGTCTTAGCAAGGCGGAAGGGAATATGGGTACTGAGTGGACATTCATTGTATTTAAAATAATGCGCCCCTTACTAAGTGAGAGGTTCATAAATAATTTTAGGATAGGGTGAAAGTAAAAGCTTCTGAATTAAAAGATTATCAAGTGCCTCCCTCTAAAAAATTTTAAATTGTGGAATCTAAAAGCTGAAAGCACATTAAAAGGCTGTCCCATCAAATTCTCTCACTTTGTACATGAAGAATAAGTCAGAGGTATGTAAGCAGCATAGCCAGAGCTCACAAAGGTAATTAGTAGCAGAATTCTTGATTCTGACATGTAAACTTGCTTCAAAAACCAATACAGTGGTACAGTTCATCTTTAGAATGTAAGATCCTAGGGATGCTTGGGTGGCTCATTCGACTGAGCATCTGACCTCTGCCCGGGTTGTGATCTCGCAGTTTGTGAGTTCGAGTCCCATGTTGGGTTCTGTGTTGACAGCTCAGAGCCTGGAACCTGCTTTGGATTCTGTGTCTCTCTCTCTGCCCCCATTCCCATTCACACACATACACACACACTCTTTTTCTCTCTCAAAAATAAACAAACTTAGAAGGTAAGGTCCTAACCATTTCTTTATCAAGCTTAATGCTAATACTCAACTAAACATGTGAAAAACACTGACCCAAATAGATAAGTGTGACATCTACTCACTTTGTTTCTTAATGTCTTATTTTCAAGGTTAAAGTAGAAAATGAAAGTTTCAGCCATAAAATCATAGTGGCAGCAACTTAGAGGATGGTAAAAAACCCAAAACAAATGAACAAAAACCCTGATAGCTTTCATGTGAATCAGTCTATTCAACTTTGTTTATTCCATAATCGGATTCCTAAACTAAGGAATTAAAAATGTAAAAGTTCAGCTGATTTTAGACTCCCCCAGAGGGTGAAGAAACTAATTTACTCACACCTTTCTGAAAAAGCTATTTGTGAAAGCCTTGAAGTTTGAGGGCTACCATGGATTGCTCTTTTGGATTAATATATGTCCTTGAAATTGGTCTCAGAGTGTTAGAAGTTCAAAAGACTTCATGATTAATGTACAAAAAGTTCACTGCAAAGTTAATGGGCCTATGAAGAATGGCATGAAATTTTATATAAAATAAAATACATTCATCATTCAGATAAGATATGATATGCTCATTTCATTAATAAAAGTTACTCCCACAATATAGACAATGGTCATATAATGAAATCTAACCTCCTTACCGAGAATACAAGGATATTAACCTGTCAGTTAGCTTAGGAAAATAGGCCACCGTTCTAAATCAGAGGTTAACAGTAGTCTACAGTTCACTGTAATGTAAGTACTGTTTTTTAAATGTGCCGATGAAACTTGCATGGAAAAATTTGCTTTGGAACAATACACACTCTAATGCTCAGGGGTCCTATTCTCTGAGTCATTGTAATTTTGGCTTATATTCCGCTGAATTAAGCATTGCCTCAGAACGAGGAGTCAGGAGACAGCCGGAAGCTCGCAGATCAGAATAGGGAGTCTCAAGGAGAAACTAATCAGCAGCCTGTCCTGGGACAGATCTCCTGTACAAGTCGCTTCTCCGACCACGCACCTGCCAAGGCAGCTGAACATTTTTTATTGTATTTATTAATCGACAGTATCTTTCAATGGTTTGATATTTGAAAGATACAGCAGAGGAGACAGGGAAGAATCTCCCTTATTCCTGTTCCCAGCCACCCCTTTCTTAAGGCTACTGATGTTATCCGTTTTTAATGCATTGACATGACGTTGTATTGATGTATCCACATTTATTTTTGTATTCATTTATTCTTTGTTATGTGAAATTTCTAACATACATACAAGTAGAGAGAATAGAAAAAATGAATAATAATCATCCATTTATGGTCATCTTTCATTTCTCCTCTGGATTAAGATGAAGCAAATCCTAGACATCATGCTTTATCTAAATATTTTAGTATATCTATCAAAAATAAGAGCTCATTAAAGAAAAGTCAAGTGTAATATCAGTATTGTATCCCCCAATTAACAATACTTCCTTAATATTATCAAGTAACCAATCATCAAATAAATCAATTTTTCCATTTCTCTGATCATGTCATAACTTTTTCTTTTTTATAGTTGGATCCAAACAGAGTCTGCCCACTGTATTTGATTGATAAATCTCCTAAGTATCTTTTATTTTTAATTTTTTTTAATTAAAAAATGTTTACACATATATTTTGAGAGAGAGAGAGAGTGAGCACAAGCAAGAGAGAGAGAATCCCAAGCGGGCTCTGTGCTGTCAGTACAGAGCCTACTATGGGGCTCAATCCTGTGAACCATGAGATCTTGATTTTCCAGCTGAAATCAAGAGTTGGAAGCTTAACTGACTGAGCCACCCAGGTACCCCTTAAGTATCTTAATCTTTCGGTTCACCTTTCCTATTTTTTTCCCCTTACAGTGTATGTATGGAGCAATCTGGATTTTCCATCCTGTGGAATTTTTCATATTCTGGATTTAGCTGATTGCATCTTTCCAGGGAATTTTGTAAATTTTAAATTTAGAGCAATTTATTACCTGGGTTTTTTTTTTTTTTCATTTCTGGACTTAACTACTCAATGTGTTTCATTTGCCTAGATGAAAATAATTAATTGGTAACAATGAAAAGTAAAGAGAATTTGACATTTAACCCAAGTCAAAACTGGAGTTACCATTTCTTCTTTCTTTCCTTCTTTCCTTGCTTCTCTCCTTCCTTTCACACCCTACATCAGTCCATCTCAAACTCTACTGGCCTTTCTTACAAAATACATCCAGAATCCAAATAGTTCTCCTTACCTCCACTTCTACCATGCTGGCTCCAGTCACCAGCATCTCTCACCTGGACTGTCACTGTGGCTTCCTGGTATTTCTCCCTCCTTTTCTCTTTGTCCCCTTTGCCTTTAGAACCAGAGTGATTCTAGGGCACTTGGGTAGCTCAGTCGGTGGAGCATCTAACTCTTGGTTTCAGCTCAGGTCATGATCTCACAGTTCATGAGTTCCAGCTGGCGTTGGGCCCCAGGCTGACAGCAAGGAGTCTGCTTGGGATTCTCTGTTTCTCTGTTTCTCTCTCTCTCTGCTCCTCCCCCACTCATTCTCTCTCTCTCAAGAGCACTCTCTCTTTCAAAATAAATAAACATTAAAAAAAAAAAAGAACCAGAGTGATCCCAATAAAACCCAAATCACATCACATCACTCCTCTACTTCGAACTTTACACGGTACCTGGGTGGCTCAGTTATTTAAGCATCCAGCTTTGGCTCAGGACATGATCTTGAGGTTTGTGCGTTCAACCTCTGCAGTGGGCTCTGTGCCAACAGCTTAGAGCCTGGAGCCTGGACCTGCTTTGGATTCTGTGTCTCCCTCTCTCTCTCTGCCCCTCCCCTGCTTGCACTCTGTCTGTCTGTCTCAAAATTAAATAAACATTTAAAAAAAGAAAAAGAAAAGAAACTTCCAATGACTTCCTCCTTTACTTGGAGAAAAGCTGAAATCCTTACAATGGCCTACAAGTCCCTTCATGAGCTGCCCCTTGCAGCTCCTTGACTTTATCCACCAACCACATGCATCCTCTCCCCTTCTCCAGCCATACGGCCTCTTTGTTTCCCTTAAACACATCAGCCATACTCTTATTTCACTCATTCTTTCCTTTGTCTGCAACACTCCTTCACCAGCTATCCCCATAACTTGCACTTCATGGCCATCAGCTCCTTCTCTAATTGTCCCCTTCTGGCTGAGGTCCCCCTACTTACCCTGTTTAAAAGTTCAGCCCCGGGGCACCTGGGTAGCTCAGTCGGTTGGGCCTCTGACTTCGGCTCAGGTCAGATCTCACATTCGTGGGTTGGAGTCTTGCATCAGGCTCTGTGCTGACAGCTAGCTCGGAGCCTGGAGCCTGCTTCCAGTTCTGTGTCTCCTTCTCTCTCTGCCCCTCCCCCTCTCATGCTCTGTCTCTCTCTGTATCAAAAATAAACAAAACATTAAAAAAAAAAAGTTCAGCCCCAGCCCCAAATCCTGCATTCTCCATCTTTCTTACTCTGTCTTGTTTTTTTTCATAACACTTGACAAATTCCAAAGTACTATGTGATTTACTCATTTATTTTTCCTGTCTCCCTCCATTAGAATGGAATCTTCATGAGTGCAGAGACTTTTGTCCATTTAGTTCATTGCTGTCTCCTCGGTGCCCAGAACAATGTCCAACAAGTATTTATTACATGAATAAATTTCAGGTACTCAAGGAAACCTTCCTACTTTCTTTTGAATTTATTCTAAATTATCCCTGTCTAGAACATCCACTGTCCTTGAGAGTTGGCTAACTCTTGTGATCACTTCATCCTTGTTTGTTCTCATTCCTTAGATAGAAATAAAGTTTTATTAATTGGACAGTGGGTAGTTGCTCTGGAAATTGGATCATGAAAGAGCTATGGATTGAACTGTATCCCCCCAAACTTCATTATGTTGAAGTCCTAACCTACCTATAGTATCTCAGAATATGACCTTATTTGAAAGTAGGGTTGTGGTAGAGGTAGTTATTAAGACAAAGTCATACTGGAGTAGGTTGGGCCCCTAATCCTATATGACTGTGTCCTAATAAAATAGAGAAACTTTGGGTGCTTGGGTGGCTCTGTTGGATTGGGGGTCAGACTCTCTCTCTTTTTAAAGTTTTTATTTATTTTGAGAAAGAGAGAGAGAGTATGTGCAGGACAGAGAGAGAGAGAGAGAAGCTCAAACAGGCTCCATGCTGTCAGCACAGAGCCCAACACGGGGCTTGAACTCACGAACCATGCGATCATCTAGCTTAAATCAACTGAGTCACCCAAGTGCCCCAGGCATCTGACTCATTTTGGCTCAGGTTATCATCTCAGGTTCACGAGATTAAGTCCTATGTTAGGTTCCACATGGACAGCATGGAGCCTGCTTGGGAATCTCTCTCTCCCTCTCTCTCTGCCCCTCCCCCACTCACATGTATGTGAGCACTTTCACTCTCAAAATAAATAAACTTTAGAAAAAAAGAGGGGAGGGAGACTTGGATACAGACAAACAACAGAGAGAGTGTTATGTCAAAATGAAAGCAGAGATCTATAAGGGAAAGAATGCCAAAGAATGTCAGCAAACCACCAGAAGCTAGGAGAAGCATGGAATGGATTCTCCCTCAGAAGGAACCAATGCTGACGACACCTTGCTCTCAGACTTCTAGGCTCCACAGCTGTGGTACAACAACTTTCTGTTTAAGCCACCTAGTTTATGCCACATCATTACGGTAGGAAATTAATACAGGACTTATGGGACCATGGCATCTTTGTTTTTATTTACAAATAGTTCACATAACTGGTACAGATTAAGCACTGAAAAAATATACGTTAAATGAACAATGGGAATATAATGCCAAGAGTCTGCCTCAAGGAGGGCAATGAAGGCAAAGAAATAGAAAATCAGCACTACAGAAAAAAGAAAGAAAGAATCATTCCTAGATTGTAATTCCCACCAGGGCAGTGACCATGTCACTGGCATAGAACTTCCTTCTCATACACATTTTGCTGAATTGAAATGAACGGCAGGCAGAGCCAGTAGCTCTAGGCCAAACAAGCAATGGGTGAAAGAGGGTGCCAGGGCTGGTGCTCCCTGATGCATTCACGAAACTTAAATCTGTCCCCCTCACCCCGTCAGGAGCCTCAGTACCAACAGACTGTCATGACTGCATTGTTCTTCATTTCACTTTATTCAGTATACAGTATGTGGTCTTTTAGATATATATTTTTAGGACTACTGGTCATTACAGATTGTTTTAAATCTTTAATTGGATGATCCAACATTTCTTCAAACTCAGATGTGTTATTCTGATGTTAGAGTAGACTGTTGAATTTCTAAAAAGTTCTCTTTCTTAAAGGCTGATATGAAAACAAACCCATTCTTTATTCAGAAAGATCGTAGCCACAGTAGGTATTCCTAATAGATTGACTTTCTTGGTCAGTGATTTTACATCAGAGGAGAAAATAATGCTATTGTTATGAATTGAAGTATCGTGTTTTAAATGTCTTTGCTATTAAATATCAAGGACATAGGAAACCAAAGTAGTAGAGGCAAAGATGTAGGATAAAAGTAACGAGATCCAATACAATATGTTTGAGTTGTGCCCATTCATGTGAGTTCACAATGGGTGTAATTGTCTGCACAGCTCAGGTAAGCTTTTTTTCCTATCAGAAAGATTTTTGAAAATAAATCATGATTTTTTTTATGTCCTAAATTTTCAAAAGTCTCTATTATCTACCTGTGGTTGAATAAAAAGGGCCACGAATTCCTTGATAATATATCCTTTGAGGGGTGTGATGTGATTCCGCTTCCATTGACCCTGCCTGACCAGTGACACTATGCCAATCATGGGCCTAGCCCTTAGGAGCCTGGCTAGGCTAACTTCAGTCCTCACCTAGGAAGTCTGAGAGCCCTGAGGCTACCTTACTATGGGAGGACCCAGCATGGCTACAGGAAGAATCTGGCAGGAGGGGGAGAGGCAGTTCCCCCTTCCCATTTCTCCAGTCCCCAGTCATTTGAGTCATCCCAACTGAGGCCCCAGACACTACAGAAGAGACACGGGCTGTCCCTACTGTGTCCTGTCCAAATTCCTGACCCTCATAAGAGTAAGACATAATAATAATAATACCTTGTTGTTTAAAGCCACTAATGTTTGCAGTAGTTTGTTACATACCAGTTGATAACTAGAGCGTCAACTTTCACGTATAGATCTAGTTTCAGGTTATGTTATATAACTTCCCAGGGATTCCAAAATTGGAATTTCTTCCCTAGTTATGTTATGCCTCCCAGCCCAGTATATACCGATTCATTTTGATTCCTTTCTTCTAACTCAGTAATCAACTGCTCAAACCGTTGTGTCATTTATTTGAAGGAAAATATGCCAAATCTCTTTTTCGTGCACTTTTTTCTTTTGGCATGGCATGCACAATTAGGCTCACTAAATTATTTAAAAGAAAGAGATTGTATCTCTGTTCATGGGACTTTTCTTTAATTGATATCAGGAAAAAGTGGACTTCCTATTAGCACCAAAAGTGTTAAGAACATTGCTGTTGGCTTCCAAGAAGTACACTGTAATATGAGTTTTGATAACTATGATTAGTGACTGGACTTGCTACTCACCTTTGTGGGGCTATCAGAAACTATATAACATGCCTCACAATTGTTTGGCACATTTGAATTTTCAACAAATACTATTTATCACCACCCCTCTCTTTTTTTCTTTTTTTGCCAAATGTCATATTTATACTTTTGGAAACCTAATGCCAGTTAAAAACCATAGTCTGGGGGCACCTCGGTGGCTTAGTCAGCACTTCCGAGTTCAGCTCAAATGGTTCATGGATTCCACTCCATGTTGGGCTCTGTGCTGACAGCTCAGAGCCTGGAGCTTGCTTCAGATTCTGTCTCCATCCCTCTGCCCTCCCCTTCTCACACTCTGTCTCTGTCTCTCAAAAAGAAATAAAATGTTTTAAAAAAGTCTATTGCACACATATATTTTAACCATTGGCAATATGACCTTAGAAAAGCAACTGTTTTTGTGTCTAGCAGTTCTTTTATTTTTATTTTTGTTTTTTAACAGTTAAAGAGAAATCAGAAGAACAATATTTTATTGGTAAGGCATTTCCAAAGTTCCTCTAGCAAGTTGCATTTAAAGGACTTCTATGAGAAGCTTCCACGGAAGGCAATTCATTTTCCTTTTAAAAGAGATGTATTTAGCACATGGAATTGAATTTACTTTTAAAATTCACTCTCTATCTAGAATTATGTCAGACATATGGTAACAGTTGTTTAATGTGCCAACAAACTGGGGTGTTTGTTTGTATTTAGTATAAACAAATCACAAACATCCACAGGAACATGTGAAAAATATTCTCTTTAGATGAAGTCAATTCTGCTTTGTGTGCTTAAGGGTCCCTTTTATTAAGTGAGTCTCTTGTGCTTTGGCAAAACAAAGGGGTGAGGAAGTTCTGCGCAAGGAAAATGTTGCATTTTAACCTGAAGGTAAATTAAGTGGAATACCAATTCTAAATTGGTAGAATACCAAATTTCCCCATGTCTCCTATGAAGCACTTATTTATACATGCACTTCATATCTCGGGAACAAAGGAGTTTATTGCTCTGATCTTCAAATGCATCTCTTTTCAATCACAAAACCACTGCCAACTTGAGCACAACTTAGAATAATGGGTGCCCAAGAGGAAGTTTAAGATCGGCATCCTCGCTAAGCTCTGGGGCAGACGCAGGTCTTAGCCTCCAGGAGAAGCGCTCTACTCAGATGATGCTCCAAGCACTCCAAATTCATAGTCACAAGTGATTGTGGGGCTTTTAGTAGGAATAGAAAGGGCTAAGTGGGGCTTTACAGTAGTTCTTTAAGCTTCATCAAATTTTATAAGATAAACTAAGTCAAGAGCCCTGGGGAACAGTGTGGTGGAAAATGTGTCAGGCTTTTAGTATAGAGGTCAGCTTTTCACTCACTTCATCACTGATATGTTCATAGAAAATTTATTGAGGTATTTATTCTCATTCCAGAGATAAAACAATTGGCCCCAATTCTTTTCTTTTAAATGCCTCTTTGACCTGGAGGGGGACATTCTCGTCTACCTGGAGGCACTATCAGAACTGCTCTCCTTCTATGAAGTACATTTGGGTAGTACTATTTATATTAGTTCTCTGGAGCAAAGCATTATATATAGCTGGGAAGCCATCTACAAAGTGACACAGGAAATTTGATTTATGGTGGGGGCAGCTGATCTAAATCACTTTTTGTTTCTCAGCTTAAAGGCTCACTCATAAAATCTACAAGCTTTTGACACATTCTTCAAATAGTCTTTTAGCCACCACATGGGTTAGTTCCTGCCTCTGTGCCTTGATTGATGGCTTGGTGGCTATGTGGGTGCCTCTGAGCTGCAACTGAGGGCTTTTATGTGTTTGTTTTTGAAGTTGATGGGCTGATTCAATTGCCTTGTCCTTACAGGTAGCATCTCAAATATGACTGGCTTTGATGAACACATCTTTAATTATTTGAGAGAAATATTTGAGTGAAAATTCCTTGTGACATAAATACAAATGTGTCTTCTTTCCCCAGCATAGAAACTTTTCTGTGTCAGAAAACTGAAAAGGATTTGGAAGAATTAGATTGTGTTTCTTTTTTTTTTTTAATAGTTTATTATCAAATTGGTTTCCGTACAACACCCAGTGCTCTTCCCCACAAGGGCCCTCCTCCATCACCACCACCTCTTTTCCCCCCTCCCCCTTCCCCTTCAACCCTCAGTTCATTTTCAGCATTCAATACTCTCTCAAGTTTTGCATCCCTCTCTCTCCCCAACTCACTTTCCCTCTTCCCCTCCCTCTGGTCCTCCATTAGGTTTCTCCTGTTCTCCGGTTAGACCTATGAGTGCAAACATATGGTTTCTGTCCTTCTCTGCCTGATTTATTTCGCTTAGCATGACACCCTCGAGGTCCATCCACTTTGCTACAAATGGCCATATTTCATTCTTTCTCATTGCCATGTAGTACTCCATTGTGCA
>NC_043700.1:76985905-77000208 GCF_006229205.1 Suricata suricatta | reverse complement strand
GGTTCTCTATTCTATTCCATTGGTCTATGTGTCTGTTTTTGTGCCAATACCATACTGTCTTGATGATGACAGCTTTGTAGTAGAGGCTAAAGTCTGGGATTATGATGCCTCCCGTTTTGGTTTTCTTCTTCAATATTATTTTGGCTATTCGGGGTGTTTTGGGTCATTTTAATGAGTAAGAAGCCAACAAAAACATCAACATATAATTCATCCTAGAAGTTTTATGAATTAGAAGATGAATGTAAAAATGAAAAGAAATTTTGTTTGCATCTGTCACATTGACCACGAGTAAGCATATAGCTTATTACAGAATGTAGTAGGCAACTTAGTCCTCTTCGCCAAATATTTATTGAGCACCTATCATCTTCCAGGCACTCTGTGAGGTTACAAAAATGAACAAAGTGTGCTTTGCAGGTTGGGTTCTCTGGAGAGTAGAAACTAAGCTGGAGTTATAAATACAAAAAATTTTCAGAAGAGAGTGCTCCCTGTGAATTGGACGTGTAAAAAGCAAGATGAGCAGAGGAGATTCTCAGAATAAGATGACCTGACAATGTCTTGGCCAGCCCAGCAGGAAGTTCCTGAGCAGATCGCCCTTTGGAGGTGTTGTGTGTGAGGGGCTGGGCTCTTACATGCCTCCCTTGCTTAGTTATCAGAGGGGGCCACTGCCTTGTTCAATCATTGCATAGGGTCTGCTCCCAGGAGAACATGAATGTGGCTTGAATTCTGACGTGAATCCTGAAGAAGCTAACAACTGCAATCTGTCAGTTAACCACCCTCCTTTTCCTGGTTGGCAAGTCTCTTCTCGAAGGGGGAGCTAAGCAACACCTCTCCTCATCTTCTGTGGCCCATCACTTGTACCACACAGATCTATTTCTCCATGATATTCGGAAATAGCTCTTCATGGGGTCCAGTGGACCTCACTTCCTGAACGGTCACTTATAGAGAGGGAGGTTAGTGTGACAGAATAGAGCCCCATCTATGTAGGCGGTCTCAGTGCTACAACTTATTTTCATCTCTTTCTGTTTTCCACTCTTCCTTCTAAATTCTTTTCACCCTCAGCTACCACTTATGTTGGTCTTAGTCGTTTTTCTGAAAAGTCTAACTCCCTATTCTCCCATGCAGAATTTCTGCATATTTCCATCCACATGGGCCAAAAGTGCTCAAGCTGGGTCACATGAGTGCCATCTATATTCCTCCTTGTCTCTCTGGTGTACCAGGAAGACTTCCTTGTGCTGTTCAGGGTCAATTACTTCTGACAGGTTAGTGACTCCTCTTCTTGCTTGCTTGTCCCTACAAACAAAGATCCCAAGGTGCTCACAGAGCAACGATAGCTTTTATTTTACTGAGGCGGTATGTGCCCCCTTGTGACAGCATATCCTCTTTGGGAGCAAGGGCTTCTCATCTTGTAGAGCCCAGAGTTGTAAAGACAGAAATCTACAGAATATCCCAGTAGGTCACTGATAGTGAGAGTTAAATGGGGCCAATTCTACTTCTATCCTTTGTTTCCAGTCCCTGTATTCTTCCTGATAAGAATACAATGCCATAGAGAAGTCTCTGATTCAACAAGTGCATTGCTCCCTGGAGGATGGTGCTATATCCTCACAAGGCATTATGTCTAGTTGGTCCTTTAGTTGCCCCTTCAGTAAGCCATTCATTACTCTCACAGGCAAGCAGCTTCTGGGTGATGTGGGTGAAGTAGTACATGTTATGACCACTCAATTCCATGGTCATGGACCCACTTTTTCGCTCCTCTCCTGTGGTACAATCGGTTCCCTGGTTGAATGTTATGTGGAATTCCATATCTATAGATTAGGCATTCTGTAAATTCCCAGACAGTGGTGCTTTCCTGTGGGCAGGAAAGGCAAACCCACACTAGGAATAAATGCCTATTTTTATGAGAAGAAACTCCTGGAACTTCCAAGATGGAAGAATCCCAATGAGGTTAGTGTGCTACCAAATAGTCAGTTGGTCTCTTTGAGGAACATTGCCATATCAGGGGCTTAGCGTTGGTTTCTGGTGTAGGCAGGTCAGACATTGGAAGTAGCTAGATTGGCGTTGTTTAGGGGGAATCTATGTTGTTGGGTCCATACAAAAATCTCTGTTTTAGCTCCCAAGGCCACTTTGTGTGTGCGTTTTGCCAACATTGCAGCAGACACTGAAAAAAGCTAGCTAATATAAACTAGTCAATTTATTTTGCCTTCTGGATTATTTTACATACTTCAGATGCAATTCTATGTACTTATCCTAATTATCTACCCCAGAATTCCTTACCTTGGAGATTGAATTCCAAGATTTTAATCTTTTTTTTTTCCCAGGTCCCCAACTAGCCAGACAAGTCATTTTCCACTTTCATGAATCTGTATGTATTCCACCTCAGGCTATTTCTACTTTCATACAAAGTGAATATGGTGCACCAACCACCACTCTACCCACTGAATAGAGTATTTTCTCAAGAATACCTGCCTTTGCAATTGTCTTTCAAGACCATACAGCTGCCACATGGGTTATCATTTTTCTATATGAAGCCAACCCTTCTGTAAACTAGGCTTGGGCATTTTCCTCCTCTTTTAATCGATCATGCAGGAGTTCCTCTTTCCTCTGATATAACCAAAGGAAATCGTCCTGGATGACGGATGGATTCCAGCTCCCTGCCCCTGCAGCTTGCTGTCCTATCTGCACTTGCTGATGATCAAGCTTGGATGTGTGTTTCTAGTTTATGACGGATTGCTGCTGGGCCCTCGTGCCCTTACCATTTAGCAGGTTCAATAGACTCCTGCTCATGTTTTCCAGTCAGGGATGCATAATGACTTTGGTGTTCAATGCTCAAACATTCTAGCTCTCTACCACAGCTCAGCAGCCCTCTTACTAAGTGCTATTTTTCAGAAAATGTGTTTGTAACTCTCCATTACAGATGGAATGATATTGCTTCAGGACCCTAGAGTCTGTACTGAGATTCTTCCATTTGGGATTGTCATAAACTTTACAGTAAATATTATGCTTTTTGTTTTTTACTCTTTCCCCCCCCCTGCAGTTAAAGATATTAGATACAGCAGTTTAGTTTGGCAGAATATTACAGAATGTCCTTGAGCATTGGACCCCCTAAACACTTTACTGAAGTGATAGCCCTCTCAATCTTTACAGGGTTTATTTCCATTCTCTGGAGCACATCTATCTTACCAAGTCTTCCAGTGTACTGGTCACCTCTTATCCATTATGCTCTATCAGCACAATTATCATTGATGTAATGAATAGAAATGATGCTCTGCAAGAGGTCCAAATGGTTCAGATTACTTTGGACTATATTATGACTGAGGATGGGAGCATTCACATAGTCTTGGGGCAAAACTATATATTGCTATACTATCTATATGAATGCAGTGTGTTTCTGATCTTTTTTTCCTGAATGAAATAAAAATAAATCTGCCAGACAAATGAATGCATAACACATTCCTGAAGCCATATTAATCTACTTGAAAAGAGAGATATAATAGTTTGTACAGCAGCTAGAGTTGGGGCTGCTAGTTAGTAAAGCTTGTAGTAGTCTATAGTGACTTTCCAAGATCCATCCAGCTTCTGCAGGGGTCACATTGGCAAAGTAAATCAAGGTATGGCAAGAACCACCATCCCTTGTTCAACATCACTCATCGCCAGGGAAATGCAAATCAAACCATGATGAGATATCACCTCACGCCTGTCAGAAAGGCTAAAATTAACAACACAAGAAACAACAGGTGTTGGTGAGAATGTGGAGAAAGGGGAACCCTCTTGCACTGTTGGTGGGAATGCAAATTGGTACAGCCACTCTGGAGAACAGTATGGAGCTTCAAGAAACTAAAAATAGAACTACCCTACAATCCAGCAATTGCACTATTAGGTAATTTCCCAAAGGATAAAAAAAATATATGCAACCCAATATTTATAGCAGTTTTATCAACAATAGCCACATTATGGAGAAAGCCCAAATGTCCATCAACTGATGAAAGAATAAAGACCATGTCTCTCTCTCTCTCTCTCTCTCTCTCTCTCTCTCTCTCTCTCTCTCACACACACACACACACACACACACACACACACACACACACACACACTATGGAATATTACTCAGCCATCAAAATGAATGAAATCTTGCCATTTGCAACAACATGGATGGAGCTAGAATATATTATGTTAAGTGAAATAAGTCAGTCAGAGAAAGAGTAATACTATATGATTTCACTCATTTGTAAAATTTAAGAAATAAATCTTTTCTTTTTAAGAAAAGAGAGGGAAACAAACCACAAGAGACTTTTAATGATACAGAACAACTCTGTATTGATGGAGGTGGGTGGGAGATGGGCTAGAAGGATGAGGGATACTAAGGAGGGCACTTGTGATGAGCACCAGGTATTGTATATTAGTGAGGAATCACTGAATTCTACTCTTGAAACCAATATTGCACTGTATGTCACATAACTAAAATTTAAACTAAAAAAAGGAAAAATAAATCAAAGAAAGAAAGAATGAATGGATGAATGAATGAATGAAAGAAAAGAAAGAAAGTCACCATTTTTTGAATCCTTTAGATCTTTAATGGTAGCATTAATCCCTAGCACTCTCACCCCTAAATGCAATATTGGGTTTGACATATTCTTTTTGCTAGAGGGAGGTAGGTGTGACATTTCAGAGGCTTTCATTTGGCCTTCCCCACTATAGTAGTTTTACTCACAGCCCAGGGACCCAATGGTGCCCAGGTTTTACCTTCCAGGTGCATTAATCCCAATAATACATTCAGGAGTAGGAAAAATAAACTTGACTTTGACCAGGACTCCATTTATTAACTACTCCCATTTTTCCCTACTCTAACAAGTGAGCCATGGTGATACTTCAGGTCTCTGTGAATGTCAGCACTCTGTGTCCCACAAACCTCACAAAGGATGGATATTTCTATTTCTGCAGTATAAAGCCCCTCAAATTTATGGTGGCTGCATATTGCTTTGAGGAAGGACTGAGGGAATCTGTACAGGATATGCCTGCCAGAGTGTTATAGGGTCTTTTTCCCTAAGGGCCTTGGCACTTCTTTAGTCAATGGATCTGAAAATTGGCTCAGAAAAGGAACTGAGCAAAGAATCATGAATTTTTATCTGGATAGCCATCTCAAACTTCCTGCTTCTCCATTCTTGCTTTCTTCTTACTACTGGTGTTAAGCAGTACTCTGATTGGCTGCCTGGGGACACCATGTTCAGTTAACCATCTCAACAACTCTCCGTGGGTCAAAGGCTCTTGGTTTGCCCTCTTACCTGGCTTTTAGTGATGAAGCACCACAACATGGCTTCTATTGCTGCTAAAGAATCAAGCTCTGTGACCACCTCCCGTATCACCAGCCCTGGCCTGAAGAAATGAGTCACCTCTCAACACCTAGTAGTGATGGTTTTTCTCTTACTGGCACATTCCTGACTGCCTTGTTGAATGGTGTGTTCTCTGGGCCATTTCATAGAACAGAAATCTCTGGTGGTTCTTTGGGCCTCATATCATATATCCATTCCAGTATACCCCTTTCTCACAGCCTTTTTATTCCTTTCTATGTTATTTCTCCAAACAGCTCAGGCGTTTCAACTTTGCTCGGAGCAGACAACTAGAGGCTGCCCTAGCAGTGAGTTTGCCTCATCACTAAGGTCTTTTTAAAAGTATCAAATCCCACATCCTAAGACAGTGCCTCAAATCAATGAACTGCTGCTAATCTTAATTTTAATAAGGATGGTGCTCAAGGAGCTGCATTCAACGGAACCATACCTGAGAAACAGGTGCACCAGGGACTGATGTAGATAGGATTTTGAGTCTGATTCAGAATGGGATGAGAATTTGGGAAGTTCTTGGGAGAGTAGTGTATTTTGCATGTGGGAGAAATGCAAATAATTGTAAATAACAATATTGAGGTCAAGGACTGCTTTGATTTATAGAGTATGGTAGAAATGAAGCTATGCTATCCTAGGCTTGGTCATAAGATGCCTACCCCCATTCCCTTTGGCCTCCATGATTTCAGGCACCATATTGTGAGGAAGCCCAAATTAGCCCATGAGGAGAGATCAAGCAGAATGGACACATGTATGTGTTCTGACTGAAATATCAGCTGACGTTCTAGTCAGCAGCTGGTATCAATGACTAGACACGTGAGTGAAGGCACCTTCAGATAATTCCAGCCTTCAGCTGTCAAGTTGCCCAAAGCCATTGAGTCTCTTTAGCTGAGGCTCCAGGCCTCATGAAGCAGAGATAAACCACTCCACTGTTCCCTGTCAGAATTCTTGGCCTACACGATCCATGGTCAGAATAAAGTGGTTGTCTTATGCCACGACGTTTTGAGGGGCTACCTTTTCAGTGATAGCAAACAGAGCAAAGATCAAACTGATAAGTGTCAAATATATTCCTGTCTTTCAGGAACAATGAGTTAGAAAATATAACATAAAGCTGTGCAGAAACTAGTAAGGGGCTTGACAAAGGATGCACAAGATCTTTAAAGAAAAGAGGTTGAACTCTATTCAAGGACATTAAAATTAAATCTAAATTAATCTATTTTATTGTATTCATTTATTTTTGTACTCATTTATTACTCTTTTATAATAATCTTTTTTTTCCAAGTTTTTATTTAAATTCCAGTTAGTTAGCATAAAATGTAATTTTAGGCTCAGGAGTAGAATCCAGTGATTCCTCCCCTACATACATCCCCGAGTACTCATCACAAGTGCCTCCTTAGTACCCATCACATACCTAGCCCATCTTCCACCCACCTCCCTCCATCAACCCTCAGTTTGTCCTCTAAGGTTAAGAGTCTGTTTGCTGGTATGTCTCTCTCTCTCTTTTTCCCCCATATGTTTACCTGTTTTGTTTCTAAAATTCCACATATAGTGAAATCATATGATATTTGTCTTTCTCTGACTGACTTATTTTGTTTAGCATAATGCTCTCTAGCTCCATCCATGTCATCCAAATCTTGCAAATAGTAAGATTTCATTTTTTGATAGATCAGTAATATTCCATTGTATAAATATACATATAAAAATATACATATATAAAAATATACATATAGGGGCACCTGGGTGGCTCAGTCAGTTGAGTGTCACCTCAAGTCATGATCTCACAATTCGTGGGTTTGAGCCCCGTGTCAGACTCTGTGCTGACAGCTAGCTCAGAGCCTGGAGCCGGTCTTCAGATACTGTGTCTCCCTCTCTCTCTGACCCTCCCCTTCATGCCATGTCTCTCTCTCTCTCTCAAAAATAAATAAAACATTAAAAAAATAAAAAAATAACATACGTATAAATATATATACACCACATCTTCTTTATTCATCAGTTGATGGACATTTGGGCTCTTTTCATAATTTGGCTATTGTCAATAATTAATCTAGTTTTAAAAAGCAAAACTTATACAGCAAAAAGTCCTTGGATTTGACTATGTAAAATTAGGATTTCTACTGAATAATGTACATGTGACAAAGTTAATGGACAGATAAGAGACTGGGTGAAAATATTTGCACGGTGTACAAGTGAGAAAGATTTGATATTCAGAGTCTACAGCAAGCTTCGGTAAACCAGTGGTAGAAGGATAGGGAACCTAAAAAAATTAGATAGAAAGTGAAGCCTGAATGAGAAACAATGTTAGGAAAAAATACAAAAACTCTTTAAGAATCAGGAAATAAGCAATTTAAATTATGAAATAAAAAATTAAAAATATGAAAAATGACTTTAGGCCCAAATTTCAAAAATTAAGAAGGTGGATAATGTCAAATATTGATGAGGATGTGAGGGGCTGGGGCCTCTCACTCACTGGTGAGAAAGCTTCAGTGTGATGGCCGTAACAACAGGTCATTCTCAGTATTTTGGAAAATTATGTGTGCACATTCCCTATAGACCAGGGATCCTACTCCTGGATATAATTTCCCTCTCTCCCTAAAATGATCACACAGGAATGTAGAAGATTAATCCATCAAAATCCAGACAAGAAAATAAAAACCATGCTAGTATTTTAAGTGGGGGCATTTAATACAGGAAGCTGGTTAATTAGGAGTTGGAAGAATAAAAAGAGGTCAAAGGAAACACCACGGTGACCCAGAGGTGCGTACCTGTGGGTCAGAGCTTCCGCCTCTAGAAATGGGGGAACAAAAGGAAAAAGGTGGGGTGATAACAGCATAGGGTCTTTGAGGAGGGGCCCTTTGGGGTGGTGCTTCCTCCGAGAGGAAAGTGCCACAGAGCAGATGCATGGGCCACTGAAAGGTGCTCAGCATGCTCATCTTCTGCTCCCGGGAGGTGTGGTACTGCTGCTGTAAAAAAAAGCCCTGGGCTGGAGCCCTGGACGCCTGTTGCTGATGGCAGCCAGCCAGGGGAAGCCATAAGCAAGTGGAGAATCCCTTTCCCCTCCCCATACTTTGTGATCTCCTGCCAATACCTTCTATTGAAAGAACATACTTAGAAGTAAGCTGGCAAGGGAATTCTGGGAAAATGCACTTTCCAGAATCCAACCTTCAGAAGGGTGGGCTCAAGTCCGAGAGGCAATAGGTAAGAGATTTACATCTCAGACTCCTGTGGTAGCAGAAGATTGCAGCCAAACTAGGTGTCCATTGCTAGGGGGATAATAAATAAAATGTTGTGGATGTGTAGCATGGAATATGCAGCCAGGAGAAACAGACAAATACATGTAAGTTAAACAATATGTATAAATTTTAGAAACATAGTGTTGAGAGATGAAAATTAGGAAAAGGCGTGGGATTTAAAGTATTCCACTACCAAAAGTAAGTTGGTGAAGCTGCTGTGGAAAATTGTATGGAAATTCCTCAAAAAATTAAAAATAGAAATATCATATGATGTAGTAATTTACCAAAAGAAAATGAAAACGTAATTCAGAAAGATGTATGCACTCCTATGTTTATTATAGCATTATTTACAATAGCCAAGATATGAAAGCAACCCAAATGACCATGGATAGATAAACGGATAAGGAAGATGTGATATATATATATATATATATATATATTTTTTTTTTTTTTTAAAGAAATCTGTACTTTCAATGTGGGGCTCAAACACCACCCTGAGATCAAGAGTCGCATGCTCTACCAACCGAGCCAGCCAGGGGCCTGGAAGATATATATACAATGGAACATTACTCAGTCATAAAGAAGATGAGATCTTGCCATTTGTGACAGCATGGACGGACCTAGAGAGGATAATGCTAAATGAAATAATCCAGACAAAGAAAAACAAATACCATTTGATCTCACTTATATGTAGAATCTGAAACACAATACAGATGAGTAAACAAACAAATAAAAAGGAAGATCAGATATATAAATACGGAGATGAATTGATGTTTGCCAGAGGGGAGGTGGGTAGGGGGATGGGCAAAGTGGTTGAAGCCAGTGGGAGACACAGGCTTTCAGCTGCGGAACAAATAAGTCATGGGAAAGTCACAGCATAGGGAATACAGTCAATTGTATTGTAATAGCCTTGTATGGTGACAGATGGTAACTACACTTGTGGTGAGCATAGGGAAATATACAAACTTGTCAAATCAATATGCTGTGCACCTGAAAGTAATGTAACATTGTGTGTGAACTATAATTAAAGTCTAATTTAAAAAAAAGAAGAAGAAAGAACAATGGGAACTAAAATCAAACAATGGGCAGAAAAAAATATTTGCAAAAAAATATATACTCCCCTATGTATGTACATTTAAAATAGCAAAACAATCCTACATATTTAAGAGGTTGGACACATACTTTAAGATACAGATATTATATATTAGGACGGGTACCAAGGCTGCTGCACATAGCGCAGTTCCTGGAATTATGCAACCCAGTAGCTCCGGTGGTGGCCTCTACTAAAAAGAGAAGCACAAGTGGGAATTAAAAAAGAAGGGCAAGAAGTAAAATAAGAGAGTGAGGCCATTAATAGATGAGAAAAATCATGTGCTATGAACCAAAAAGCATAACTCAAATCTTTACATTTGAGGACTTTAAGTTTTTGTTAATCATATTTGTTGCAGATTTTTCCTAATTTGGTCCTTTTTTTGTATTGTTTTATGAACCATCTGACACTGAGTTTTTTTCTATCATGTTAGTAATTGATCTTTTCCTTTTCTGTTTCTGCTGTTGTTGGAATGAAGACGTCCCTCCTTCCACCAGGCGTTGCTGTCTATTTCTCTTTTTCCTCTGCTTGAATCTGGGCTGGTCTTGTTGCATATATAATATAGGGAATATTATATAAATTTCAAAATTTGGCCTTAAGAGACCTGCGATTCTCACTTTCACTGGTTCCTTGGAACCCAGCTGCCATGTTGTGGGAAGACCATACCACAAGGAGAAGCCCCATAAAGGGGAACTGAGGCACAGCAGTTGACAGCTCCAGCTGACCTCCCAGCGGACAGCCATCGCCGACTGCAAGCCACATAAAAGAGTCATCTTGGATGTCCTGGTACTGTCGAGCCTCCAGATTTCTGCACCCTAGTCAATATCGCTTGGAACATCAGAACTACCCAGCTGATCCCCATCTACTCAGAGACTCTTCGAAGATAATAAATAGTTGTGACCATTTTAACACACTACATTTTGAAGCGGCTTGTTAAATAGCAACAGATAACTGAACCACCTCTATTGCTTAAATACTGAGAAAATCCAGATACTATATTTTCTTCTCATTTTTGTAAGTGACATCTAGGGTTTTCACTGAAATATTTTCTCAATCTGTCTACAGACAACTCTATTTGATAAAATTTATCTAGTCATTTTTTTAATGTGAGAGAGAGAGAGAGAAGGAGAGAGAGAGCGCGAGCACGAGCTGGGGAGAGGAGCAGAGGGAGAAAGGGAGAGAATCAAGCATGCTCCCAATGCGGGGCCTGATTCTACAACCATGGGATTATGGACCTGAGCTGAAATCAAGAGTCAGATGCTCAATCCATGGAGCTACCCAGGTACCCCTATTCATTCATTTTTTTGTAATCCTTTTTCCCCTAAGATATTGAAAAAGTTTTTTTTCCTATTGTAAATTAATATATGCCCATTCTAGGAAATGGGGGAGGAAGTTGAGCTAGAATCTGCCATTGATTCCATCTCTTCAAGGATAACCACTATTACAATTCTTACGCACTTCTCACAAACTTTCTCTCTCTTTGTTTTTATATAAATGCTATTCTTCATTGTATATTATTTATAACTCAGGGATACTGCATACATGTAGAGATTATTCACTGCACAGGAATATTCTGCTGAGAAAGTGAGTGAGCCTGGGAAGCAGGACTGCACTAGCCCAGAGAAAGGGTGCTTTTTGCCAACACAGCTGTTATCAGCTTACCAAGCCCCATGCCCTTGGGGCTCTTTTCACCCAAGGTGGAGTCTTTTTAAGCCTTGTTCTGTGATGTCCCACTCTATTTGGCCCATCTTTAAAACAAAGCTTTGCCCCACATTACTAAAGGCTGAGAAACATTTTGAAGAAGGAAATTGCTAGACCTGGGCAAAGCTCTGAACATAGTAAGAGGTGAGTTGAAAATAACTCTGCCTTTTTAAGATTGGTGTTACAAGTATTGCTGACAAGGAGGGTTGTCACAGCGTCCCCCAACAGTTACGTTCACCCAGAATGTGACCTTTTTTGGAAATAGGATCTCCAGTTGAAGTTATACTAGATATGTCGTCTAGTCCAATGACAAGTGTCCTAATAAGAAGAGGAAAAGGTACACAGAGACACACAGAGAGAATGCCAAGTGTAGATGGAGGCCAAGGTTGGAGTGCCGCGTCTACAAGCCAGGAAACATCAAGGATTGTTGGTGACCGTTAGAAGATAGCACAGGAAGACAGAACAAATTCTCCCACAGAACCTCCCAGAGGAACCTACCCTCTGCCAACACCTTGATTTCAGACTTCTGCCTTCTAGAACTGTGAGAGATAAATTACAATCATGTTAAAGCCACTAAATTTGCAGTATTTTGTTACGTCAGCCTTCAGACACTAGTGCAGTTACCTATTCCCTGTACTTTATTAAGAGCTTATTCTGCCACGTAAGGTTGAACTGTATGAAATTGTCAGTATTTATATAGTTTATATAAATAGCTTATTTAATTTTGTGTCTCTCTCACACACAAAAACACTTCCCTTAGAAATGTTTGCAACAATTTTTTCTTTTTATTTTAATTTTTAAAGTTTATTTATTTTGAGAGAGTGAGGGAACAAGCAGGGGAGGAGCAGAGAGAAGGAGAGACAGAATCCTAAGCAGGCTCAGCACCACCAGCACAGAGCCTGATGTGGAGTTTGAACTCACAACCTGAGCCATAATCAAGAGCCTGATGCTTAACTGACTGAGCCACCCAGGCACCCATGCAACAACCTGTACAAAAAAAGTATCATTAACCCTTTTTTTAAAAAATGTTATTTATTTATTTATTTTTGAGAGACAGAGAGAGACCGCTCGAGCAGGGGAGGGTCAGAGAAAGAGGGAGATACAGAATCTAAAGCAGGCTCCAGGCTCTGATCTAGCTGTCAGCACAGAACCTGACGCGGGGCTCGAACCCAAGAACCATGAGATCATGACCTGAGCTGAAGCTGGATGCTCAACTGACTGAGCCACCCAGGCGCCCCTCATTAACCTTTTTTTATAGATGAGGAAATTGAGATTCAGGGGAGGCTAAGTAACTTGCTCCTGGTCTCACAGCCAGTAAGTCACAGAACTGAAAAACAGACTGAAAATTGTCAGACCCCAAAATTCATGTAGTCTTATTCAGTGCTTCCCAAACTTTAATGTGTAGAAAAATTACCTAAGGATCTTGTTAAAATGTAGATCATGGTTCTGTATGTCTGGGGTAGGACCTCAGCTCCTGCATTATGAGAGGCTCCCCAGTTGTGCCAATGTTGCTGATGCTCAAACCACACTTTCAGTATCGAGTGTAAGCACCCTGACCTCCTTGATGTGCTGTAACTGATCATATGATTCTCTTTGGAGTAATGATTGAGTCCTTGTCATACCCAGGGAGAGTCATAGTGTAGAGGGTTGAAAATATGGGGATGGACTATTCTGGATAAATGTGTGTTAAAGAAATTGCTTTGGGAGTTGTCACCAAAGGGTAAATGGTGGAAAATATGTTAATGGGTGAGCTTACTGAAAGATAATTCATTCTATTTAAAATTTTTTTCATACTTTGTTGTTTTTCGATGGAACTGATTGAAAAGAAAAACCTTGATATTCTTCACAAAATGGTTAAAAATATTTTTTATTCCTAATGTATATTCTCCAAACTGCATTTTAAGATGTCTTAACTGGATAGGTTCAAATACTATAAATTAATGTTGCCTCATGTTGAATTCAATGAACTGATCCACATACCTAATTAATGAAATTCTTACAACTGGAAGTCTAAGTGGATGCTTTAATAGTACTTCTTTCACAATAGAGTTTTCATTTAATGGAGCAAATGAAGAAACTCAGAGAAGGTTAAGGTACTCACATTTTCTATGGGCAAGAATGAATCTGAGATTAAGGTTTTCCAGGTCTCTGGGGGTGCCCAGAAGGTGCAGAAATCACAACACATACCAAGGAACAAGAAAGTGGAGAGGAAAAAATGTCTTTAAATTAATTTTTTTTCTGGAGGATGTACGTAGAATTCGGGGATTAGTCTTTGTGAATCAGTAATGAAATTCACATTAGACTCAGACCTACTGCTATAAAGGATTTCTTTACTTCATTTGCAATATTTTAAGAGCTAATTTGCAACATCTGCCTAAGTAAACAGAACTTACTTGAAAAGCAGAGAAGCAAAACCATGTGCCTGAAAAACTGCACACAAGTACTTGATAGATCAACTAAATCAAACCCAGATGGATATGCAGCCCTGTAGAATCTCAGTAGTTTTCTTGCACAGTATTTGACAAAGGCCCTGCTATTAAAGTTAAGTAGTTAGTAGATGGGCCAAGGAACCCCTATCACTGATATATGATTTAAAAAATAATGGATGGTTTCCATTACATTGACTAAGAACTTGTAGAGGCATTCATGGCTCTGAGTTTATCAGAAAGAACTAGCCATACTACCCTGACTTCTGCCTGAGTTAGAATATTGTTGCTTTAGAAAAGCCTAACTTATTCATTTGGGAGTAGCTTTTCTTAGTGATCTCATGCAAATATCAAACATTTGAGACCTTAAACAACCCTGAAATCTATTATCCCCCTATTATTATGATAGAATTGCTTATAATCTTTGAGTTATACATTATATAAAAATATATATGTATATATATAAATCCATGGCTATATATATATATATATATATATATATATATATATATATATATATATATAT